>NC_069502.1:588246475-588502929 GCF_027579735.1 Bombina bombina
TACTGAAACGAGAATCAGCAGAGGTAATGGTATATATAAGAGTATATCGTCGATCTGAAAAGGGAGGTAAGAGATGAATCTCTACGACCGATAACAGAGAACCTATGAAATAGACCCCGTAGAAGGAGATGACTGCATTCAAATAGGCAATACTCTCCTCACATCCCTCTGACATTCACTGCACGCTGAGAGGAAAACCGGGCTCCAACTTGCTGCGGAGCGCATATCAACGTAGAATCTAGCACAAACTTACTTCACCACCTCCATCGGAGGCAAAGTTTGTAAAACTGAATTGTGGGTGTGGTGAGGGGTGTATTTATAGGCATTTTAAGGTTTGGGAAACTTTGCCCCTCCTGGTAGGAATGTATATCCCATACGTCACTAGCTCATGGACTCTTGCTAATTACATGAAAGAAATGATCCGGGCTTCAAAGCTTTACATTCTTGCATTTTAAATAAATATAGCAAGAGAACAAAAAAAATTGATAATAGGAGTAAATTATAAAGTTGTTTAAAATTGCATGCTCTGTCTGAATCATGAAAGAAAATAATTTGGTTTACTATCCCTTTAAGCAATAATAAGTTACTGCACTGTTGCAGGGTATAGAAAAGACATATACCTTATCTTAAAATGACAACCTAATAATTTGGATTATGAAAAGAGTTGCTATATCTTTAGTGTAAACATGACTCTTGAAAAGTTCATTGTAGCTTTATAACTGTGTTAAAATTTGTTCTGGAAACTTATAAAAAAAGAGTGGTGATGTTTCCTGTACTTAAACTAACAGCATGATGTATATGCACATTGACTATCATCTATAGTTTCTTCAGTTCCATCCCTTCAATCAGCATTATCTTCTTGGGTGGTTGCTTTCCGAGGTCTTCACTTTATTGAGTGGGAATTACATGGAGGATGGTTAAGTCTTCTTTGCTAATGAGATTTTTTCATATATATTTCACTGGTTATGTGCTTTTGGACAATATACGCGCATAATAGTCACTGAATAAAAGGTTGTCCTGTGGGAATGCTGGGATGACTCTAGTGTACAACCTGTGATGACATACAGGGCCGCCATCAGGGGGTGACAGGGGTGACTACTGTCAGGGGCCCAATGAGTCAAGAACTACTACAGCAGAGTGCTAATTGAGCATGGGAAATGTTATTACAAGGAGTAAAGTATTAGCATTTGAGAGGATTTCTTAGTGTGCACTAAACCACTATGCGCAGTGTGAGACAGACTTGGCACTTTGTACAGTGTGTGCCTGAGTCAGACGGCAGATCACTTTCATTTGCAGAGGAGGTAGGACTTACTTAGCAAATGTTTTTTTTTTCTTTGTGCAATTTTGGATTGTAATTTCAGTGTGGTAGTAGTTGTTTGGTGGGGCTAGGGGTCCATAAAAACACATTTTTTTTAGCAGCAGTGTATTTATGATTATTTGACAATGCTGTAGAAATTCTATATTTAAAACCATGCAGAAATGTTTCCTCCTCAATACACAAATGGTAGGTGCCCTTTTGGCAGATATGCATTTTATATATATATATATATATATATATATATATATATATATATATATATATATATATATATATATATATATATATATATATATATATATATATATATATATATATATATATAATTCCAGTTTACTGCCCCTTTATGCAAGAACTTTCCAGATGCAAGGAGGCATTTTATCTAAGATTTTTACATCTGCATACAATGTTATACTCTTAGACTAAGATTGCTCAGTGTTTGAAATGAGACAGGTTAACTTAAAACTGTTCAGTTTACACTACAGATGACTTAATTTTGAAATACATACCAACAAGCCTAAATCCTGCATTTAACCAGATCTAATGGTATGAGTACCACAGCTTATGGTCCCACCAAGACCATATAGAGTACAGCATTTTCAAAATCCATAAGTACAGCTGACAGCTGGGAAAATTTGTACACTATATTTGAAGTGGTGCTCTTGGTTGGGGAAAATGGGGACAAAACAAACAAACAAACAAACAAACATATGTCAACCTTTTAAAGGTACTTTTCTTCATCTATCCATCTACCCAGCTCATTAATGTACAATTTTAAATTCACAGAATTATTTTTGTTTGCACATTTACAAATATGATTCTTTAAAAAGTGATCTCTTAATTTCTGAATTTTTTTTTATCATGCATGTCACACACTGTTGATTTAGGTGATGCAAGGTGCATAAATGTTTCCTCCTGTGAGTGTTTCTGTGGGTGTCTGTGTTTATGTCTTTGTGCTTTGGTTTGTGTCTCTATGAGTGTGTATGTATTTTTTATCTGTGGGTCTCTCTGTGGGGGTGGGTGTGTTTGTCTTTGAGCTTTTTCTGTGGGTGTCTCTGTGAGGGTGTGTGTATGTTTGTCTTTGTGTATTTTCTTTGGATGCCTCTGTGAGGGTGGGTGTGTATGTCTGTGTTTTCTGTGGATGTCTCTGTGAGGGTGTTTGTTTTATGTGGGTGTCTCTGTGAGGGTGTGTGTATGTCTTTGTGTGTTTTCTGTGGATGTCTCAGTGAGAGTGTGTGTATGTTTGTCTTTCTGTGTTTTTTATGTGGTTGTCTCTCTGTGTGTGTATGTCTTTCTGTGTTTTCTGTGGGTGTCTCTCTGTGTGTGTATGTCTTTCTGTGTTTTCTGTGGGTGTCTCTGTGTGTGGGTGTATGTCTTTGTGTGTTTTCTGAGACTGTCTCTGTTGGTGTTTCCTTGGGTGTATGTGCAAGTTTGAGTTTGTGTGTGTGTGTGTCCATTGTCTGTTCCTTTTTAGGACATTTTGACTTTACTACTAATTATTCACATCTTTCTACAGACTTTGAGACTAACAAGACCTTTCCGGAAGTAACCAATCCACCATTTAACCTTTAAATTATTGTTTAGGCAGTTCAGGGCCCTTCCTTTCAGCCACTGCATGCTGTTGTCATAATTTAGTTGTCATCTTCCTTTACAAAAAGATAATCAGAACTCCATATTTTGTTTTCTAAATCTCCTTTTTTTTTTTTTTACAAAACTATAGTTTACCTCATTACTTGTCAGGTAAATGTAAACAAGTGCTAAGTGTCTGTTTGGGTGTCTGTGTCTGAGTGTGTTTCTTTGCGTGTCTGCTAGAGTGTCTATATGTGAATCCTTATGTGTGAGTTTGTTTGTGTGTTTCAGTGTATGAGTGTGTCTGTGTGTGTGTATATGTTACTACCTTTACAACATTTCCAAGTTTAAATAGACAATTAAGAATAAAGTGCATATACGTTTTAGTCAAAAATTGCACATGTCAAAGGAGGGGGGGGGTGGGGCCTGATCAATGGATGAGTCAGGGGCCCCAAAATTCCTAGTGGCGGCCCTGATGACATATCACTACCTTGCAATTGAAAGGGAGGGTTGTATATTTTTCTCACAAGCTCTCTAGAAGATGATGCTTAATTTATGCACATCACCTGGTAGTCCACTTACAGACACATTTCAAATTACTAATATAATTTATTTGTAAGGCATCACTAAATTCCAATATGCAGATTACATTACTTGGGATAAACAGTTTTTAGTAAAAATGCAGATACATAAACAGACTAAACAAAACAAATGAATACAGGAGAAAGTGGGTCTTGAGCTTACAATCTACAGGCTAAAGGATGAGTAGATAGACAGTTGCAGCAGTGGAAAAGTATGTTTTTTTTGCTAATTTAACAACTCTGGATCGTTAAATAAATCATTTCCCATTAGTTGATTAGAGCATCCTTTCTGAAGGTCTCTAAAAAGTCCACGAAAATGCTGTAAAACTCAACAGAGTCACTGAAAACACCACTAATGCACACATAATCATGCTTTATGACCCAGAAATATTACAATGCAGGTGTTTTTACAAATTCTAATGGAACCTTTGTTAATAGGTTTTAATGGCTTAGACAAAGAAGCCAATAATTAACCAAGCTGCATACACTGCTTATACAGATCAGACTCTAATAGATTGAAATAGGGGACAATATTTCCTATAGCTGCATAGTCTGGCATGACACATTTAAGATATCAATGATTGATATGATAATCAATTTGATTTGAATATTATTAGAAATACTAATACATTAAAACGAATGTTAGAATGTTGTGCAAACATTCGAAATTTGAAGCAAACAAACTAATGTTAAAATTTGTTTCATTTTTCGAATATTGCAAAATACTCTCTCATCCCTAATGATTACTCTGCTATAAACCATTGTATTTTATTATCAGTATATACTAAGGACAAAGCATATATCACCCCACAACTAAAGAAACTGAATCTTTTTCCATAATGACTATCATTTAAAGTACTGCCACTTGATAAAGACCTAAAGCTAAGGTTTAGACATATGCTATGGGCCTGGTAAGACTAAAAACATTACTCAGACAGAATTATCCATTTTTACCTTACAAAATATTATCACAAACAGACCTTAAAAAAAATCTAACAGCTATATAAACAATAGCCTACATTACATGTTAAGTGATAATGATTGCATGGGGTGTGCTACTTCGTGCATGGCTTGGAGTAATCAGACTTGTTTGTTGTGCCTAAATTGGTGCACCCCATACTTATAATGGATGTGTAAATTAGTGTGCTAGAGAAATTTACCTTGATATTGCACAAAAAGGAATCAATTTTTAATAATGCTTTTAACGCCCCTGTTAACCCCTATACTACCAATCACAACAAATCCTCTGGTATTAACCCCTATATCCCTAACTGCTATTACCTTCCACTAAACTGACCCTACACTAAGATCCACACCACGGACCCCCCACCAACATCTCTCATGACTGAAGAGTGACTTTTTAAACATCATTCTGGGATATATATATATTATTGCTTATGTGGAATACATCCTTGTCTGTACCACAAAAATACACTATTCTTGTTGGTTAAAAAGTTATAGGCAAGTTATACCTTTCTTCAAGTGTCATGAAGCTAAATGATCAATCACTAAGAATATTTCCAATCAAGAGAAAGATTTATTTTTAGAAGCATACATAATGCTGGAAATATTACCAAAGTATAGTGCTTGTTAGGCAATGTAAGTATAATTGTGCAGTAATTGTTACTTAAAGGGATATTGAACCCAAATATTTTTCTTTCATGATTCAGATAGAGCATGCAATTTTAAGCAACTTTCTAATTTACTTCTCATATCAATTTTTTTCGTTCTCTTGCTATCTTTATTTGAAAAAGAAGGCATCTAAGCTAAGAAGCCAGCAAATGTTTGGTTCAGAACCATGGACAGCACTTGTTTATTGGTGCTGTCCAATCAGCAAGGACAACCCAGTTTGTTCACCAAAAATGGTCCGGCATCTAAACTTACATTCTTGCTTTTCAAATAAACATACCAAGAGAATGAAGAAAATTTGATAATCGGAGTAAATTAGAAAGTTGCTTAACAATGCATGCTCTGTCTGAATCACAAAAGAAAAATTTTGGGTTCAGTGTCCCTTTAATGTAATTAATGGGTTAAAGTGATATGGAACCCACACATTTTAATTTGTGATTTAGACAGAGCATACAATTCTATAAAAGTTTCCAATTTACTTCTATTATACGTCTTTCAGTACGATGACCATAGTACAGCAAGACGTATATATACATCTATTTGGGTGAAGGGGTTAAAGGAACATGAAACACATTTTTCTTTCTTTCACGATTTAGACAGAGCATGCAATTTTAAACTACTTTCTAATATACTTCTCTTATCAAATTTGCTGCATTCCCATGATATTCTTTGTTGAAGAGATACCTAGGTAGTTGTCTGGATCACTACATGGCAGGAAAAGTGCTGTCATCTAGTGCTCTTGCAAATGGATAACATTCTTTCTGAAATGCTGCTATATAGTGCTAAAGGAACATGCACGCTCCTGAGCTTACGTCCCTATCTTTCAATAACATACCAAGAGAACGAAGAAAATTTGATAGATAACTGGGCCACTGAAGGACTTAGGGAGGCCTGGAGGGCACGGCAAGCTGATGTTAGCTTGTAATGTCTCTGATCCGTTAGAAAGATCTTCATGGATACGAGTCTATAACTGTACCCAGGAAATTCACCCTTCCAAGTTTATCTTCCATCCATGTGATCGAAGAATATTTAGAAGGAATTCCAAGTGCTCCCTTGCTAGATGAAAAGATGGCGCCTGTACTAAGATATTGTCCAGGTAAGGTGCTACTGCGATACCTTGTGTTCTGGCAACCGCTAGGAGAGCTCCCGGAACCTTCGTAAATATTCTTGGAGCAGTAGCTAAGCCAAACGGAAGTGTTATGAACTGGAAGTGTTGGTCCAGAAAAGTAAACATCAGGAATTGAAAATGTTCCCTGTGAATTGGAACGTGAAGGTATGCATCCTTCAGGTCTATGGTAGTCATAAACTGTCCTTCCTGAACCACAGGAACGATTGATCTTATTGTCTCCATCTTAAAGGATGGGACGCTTAGCAATTTGTTTAGGCACTTCAAGTCCAGAACTGGACAAAAAGTTCCCTCCTTCTTGTGAACCACAAAGAGGTTTGAATAGAACCCCAGACCTCTTTCTGATGCAGGTACTGGGACAATTACTCCTAAAGAGACTAGGTCCCGTACGCAACCTAAAAAGGCAGTCCTCTTCTCTGGTCTTGTAGACAGTCTGAAGAGAAGGAATCTGCCCCTGGGCGGATGGGACTTGAATCCTATCCGGTATCCATGAGATACAACATTCAGAACTCATGGGTAGTGAACATTCTGAAACCAAGCATCTGAGAAAAGCGACAATCTGCCCCTACTCGATCTGATCCCAGATCGGGGGCCACCCCTTCATGCTGACTTGTTATCGGCGGGCTTCTATGTCTGTTTGGACTTGTTCCAGGACTGAGCCAGCTTCCAAGTACTCTTGGGCTGTTAGGGCTTTGATGAGGATTGAGATCGTTGGGACTACGTCTGAATGACAGGAACGAAAATTTGACCACTGTTGTCCCTTAGCTCTGTTCTTCTTATCCTGTGGCAAGAAGGATCCTTTCCCTCCGGTAACCTTGGAAATGATGGAGTCCAGACCTGGTACGAATAAGATCTTCCCCTTGAAGGGGATAGAAAGTAACCTGGATTTAGAAGTCATATCCACAGACCAAGCCTTTAACCAGAGAGCCCGGTGGGCTAGAACCACAAAACCTGAGGCCTTTGCGTTCAGGCTAATAATTTGCATATTCACATCACAGATGAAGGAGTTAGCAACTCTTAATGCCTTAATTTTCTCCTGAATATCCTCGAGGGGAGATTCCACCTCAATAACTTCAGACAGAGAGTCGCACCAGTAGGTAGCTGTTCATGCCACTGCTGCCGCAGGTTGGAATAAAAATCCTGTATGGAACATTCACCTCAGGAAAGTTTCCAACTTCTTGTCCATAGGCTCTCTTAAGGATGAACTATCCTCAAGGGGGATAGTAGTACGCTTAGCTAGCACGTCAAAATGGCGCCATCCACCTTATGTATGGAACCCCACAATTATATTTGAGAGTCAGGGACCAGGAACAATTTCTTAAAAGTTGCCAAGGGAGAAAAGGAAGTTCTGATTTTTTCCCATTTGTTACTAATAATGTTGGCCATACGAACTGGTACAGGAAAAGTCTGTGGGACCTTCCTGTCTTCATAGACCCTGTCTAACTTAGGGATCTTAGGTTCCTCAGATAGCTTAGCCTCTGGAACCTCTAGCGTAGAAAGGACTTCCTTTAGCAAAAATGCAGATGTTCAATTTTGAATCTAAAGGAGGGTTCCTCCGCCGGAGGAGACTTAGTAACAGACGCCTCCGACTACATATCTTTAGTATGTAATTCCACAGATGGAGTAACAAAAAAGCGTTTTTAATATAAACAGGCACATTTACAATCCCAATGGCTGGAGCACTCACCACCTCCTAGACCCAGACAAATGATCAGTGAAACGCTCTCCTCAGGAGTGCTGTCTGGAGCAGGATAGCAAGGAAGTGAAAGAGGCAACACCCGGTCACGTGGTGCGCGAGACAGGACTTCCCCATGCAAAAGAGTGTTAAGCTAATATGAGCTGCGCAACACTCAAAAACAAAATTGAAACCTGTCTGTTCCCAAGTCAAAAGCACACAGTCTTATGAGACAAAAAACTAAAGTGAAACCTGTCTGTTCCCAAGACAAAAGCACAAAGTCTTTTGAGCACAAACCTAATGCAGAACATAAAAATCCCCATAACTGTTCCCAATAATCTCCCTAAAGGAGATATTAACCCTTGATCCTATTGAGGAGTCACACTGTGACCCTATACAGGAGTCCCTGTTATAACAATAAAGCAGACTTACTCTCTACGATCCATGCTGTGGAAGAGATACAGCCTCTCAAGTGTGACTGCCTTGTAGCGACGCTCTGACAGGGACCTGAGTGATTAAAAGCAAGCAGTGAAACTCGTCAACACTGATTGCTCAGGAGTTGTTAGCCTAAACCCTGGATTGTTTCGCAGAAAAACTTTCTCTGCATATCCAGACTCTAACTTTCATCAATACTCTCACAGAGTGGTTTATATGATTACTTAAAACTCCAGTCTTCTCTTGAGGGGAACATACCCATTACAGGACTATCCGAATCTTCTGACACTTCTCTGCCACCTCCTCTAGTAACGAAAGGCAAAGAATGACTGGGAGGATAGGGGAAGTGGTAGGGATATTTAAGCCTTTGGCTGGGGTGTCTTTGCCTCCTCCTGGTGGCCAGGTGTTGTATTTCCCAACAGTAAGGAATGAAGTCGTAGACTCTCCCTGCCTTATGGAAAGAAAAAAATATATAGTTTTGACAGGTAAACAAAAAAAAAACAGAATTTATGCTTACCTGATAAATTACTTTCTCCAACGGTGTGTCCGGTCCACGGCGTCATCCATTACTTGTGGGAATATTCTCTTCCCCAACAGGAAATGGCAAAGAGCACAGCAAAAGCTGTCCATATAGCCCCTCCTCAGGCTCCGCCCCCCAGTCATTCGACCGACGGTTAGGAGAAAAAAAGGAGAAACTATAGGGTGCCGTGGTGACTGTAGTGTATAGAGAAAGAAATTTTCCAAACCTGATTAAAAAACCAGGGAGGGCCGTGGACCGGACACACCGTTGGAGAAAGTAATTTATCAGGTAAGCATAAATTCTGTTTTCTCCAACATTCGTGTGTCCGGTCCACGGCGTCATCCATTACTTGTGGGAACCAATACCAAAGCTTTAGGACACGGATGAAGGGAGGGCGCAAATCAGGTTACCTAAACGGAAGGCACCACGGCTTGCAAAACCTTTCTCCCAAAAATAGCCTCCGAAGAAGCATAAGTATCAAATTTGTAGAATTTGGCAAAAGTGTGCAGAGAAGACCAAGTCGCTGCCTTAAATATCTGATCAACAGAAGCCTCGTTCTTGAAGGCCCATGTGGAAGCCACAGCCTTAGTAGAGTGAGCTGTGATTCCTTCAGGAGGCTGCCGTCCGGCAGTCTCATAAGCCAATCGGATAATGCTTTTCAGCCAGAAAGAGAGGTAGCAGTAGCTTTTTGTCCTCTCCTCTTACCAGAATAAACGACAAACAAAGATGAGGTTTTTCTAAAATCCTTTGTTGCTTCTAAATAGAACTTCAAAGCACGGACTACATCTAAATTGTGTAACAAACGTTCCTTCTTTCAAACTGGTTTCGGACACAGAGAAGGAACAACTATTTCCTGGTTAATATTCTTGTTGGAAACAACTTTTGGAAGAAAACCAGGCTTGGTACGCAAAACGACCTTATCTGAATGGAACACCAGATAGGGTGGATCACACTGCAAAGCAGATAATTCAGAAACTCTTCTAGCAGAAGAAATAGCAACCAAAAACAGAACTTTCCAAGATAGTAACTTGATATCTATGGAATGTACGGGTTCAAACGGAACCCCTTGAAGAACAGAAAGAACTAAATTTAGACTCCAAGGAGGAGTCATGGGTCTGTAAACAGGCTTGATTCTAACCAAAGCCTGTACAAAAGCTTGTACATCTGGCACGGCTGCCAGGCGTTTGTGTAACAAAACAGATAAGGCAGAAATTTGTCCTTTTAGAGAACTCGCTGACAACCCTTTATCCAAACCCTCTTGGAGAAAGGAAAGAATCTTAGGAATTTTAATCTTACTCCAGGAGAATCCCTTGGATTCACACCAACAGATATATTTTTTCCATATTTTATGGTAAATCTTTCTAGTCACAGGTTTTCTGGCTTGGACCAGAGTATCTATCACTGAATTTGAAAACCCACGCTTGGATAAAATCAAGCGTTCAATTTCCAAGCAGTCAGCTGCAGAGAAACTAGATTTGGATGTTCAAATGGACCTTGTACTAGAAGATCCTGTCTCAAAGGTAGCTTCCATGGTGGAGCCGATGACATATTCACCAGGTCTGCATACCAAGTCCTGCGTGGCCACTCAGGAGCTATCAGAATCACTGAGGCCTTCTCCTGTTTGATCCTGGCTACGAGCCTGGGAAGGAGAGGAAACGGTGGAAATACATAAGCTAGGTTGAACGACCAAGGCGCCTCTAATGCATCCACTAGAGTCGCCTTGGGATCCCTGGATCTGGACCCGTAACAAGGAACCTTGAAATTCTGACGGGACGCCATTAGATCCATGTCCGGAATGCCCCATAATTGAGTTAACTGGGCAAAGACCTCCGGGTGGAGTTCCCACTCCCCGGATGGAAAGTCTGACGACTCAAGTAATCCACCTCCCAGTTGTCTACTCCTGGGATGTGAATTGCAGATAGGTGGCAGGAGTGATCCTCCACCCATTTGATGATCTTGGATACCTCTCTCATCGCCAAGGAACTCTTTGTTCCTCCCTGATGATTGATGTAAGCTACAGTCGTCATGTTGTCCGACTGGAATCTTATGAATCCGGCTCTCGCTAGTTGAGGCCAAGCCTGGAGCGCATTGAAAATCGCTCTCAGTTCCAGGATGTTTATCGGGAGAAGGGACTCTTCCCGAGACCATAGACCCTGAGCTTTCCGGGAGTCCCAGACCGCGCCCCAGCCTAATAGACTGGCGTCGGTCGTGACAATGACCCACTCTGGTCTGCGGAAACTCATTCCCTGAGACAGGTGATCCTGAGTCAACCACCAACGGAGTGAGTCTCTGGTTACCTGGTCTACTGGAATCTGGGGAGACAAGCCTGCATAATGCCCATTCCACTGATTGAGCATGCACAGTTGTAATGGTCTTAGATGAATTCGAGCAAAAGGAACTATGTCCATTGCTGCAACCATCAAACCTACTACTTCCATGCACTGAGCTATGGAAGGCTGCAGAATAGAGTGAAGAACTTGACAAGCGTTTAGAAGCTTTGACTTTCTGACCTCTGTCAGGAAGATCTTCATTTCTAAAGAATCTATTATTGTTCCCAAAAAAGGAACTCTTGTTGACGGAGACAGGGAACTCTTTTCTACGTTCACCTTCCCCCCCGTGAGATCTGAGAAAGGCTAGAACAATGTCTGTATGAGCCTTTGCCTTGGAAAGAGACGACGCTTGAATTAGAATGTCGTCTAGATAAGGTGCCACTGCAATGCCCCTCGGTCTTAGAACCGCTAGAAGGGACCCTAGCACCTTTGTGAAAATTCTGGGAGCAGTGGCTAAGCCGAATGGAAGAGCCACGAACTGGTAATGTTTGTCCAGAAAGGCGAACCTTAGGAACTGATGATGATCTTTGTGGATAGGAATATGTAGGTACGCATCCTTTAAATCCACGGTAGTCATATATTGACCCTCCTGGATTGTAGGTAAAATAGTTTGAATGGTTTCCATTTTGAACGATGGAACCCTGAGGAATTTGTTTAGAATTTTTAAATCCAGAATTGGTCTGAAAATTCCCTCTTTTTTGGGAACTACAAACAGGTTTGAGTAAAACCCCTGACCTTGTTCCGCTGTTGGAACTGGGTGTATCACTCCCATTTTTAACAGGTCTCCTACGCAATGTAAGAATGCCTGTCTCTTTATCTGGTCTGAAGATAAGCGAGACATGTGGAACCTTCCCCTTGGAGGAAGTTCCTTGAATTCTAGAAGATAACCCTGAGAGACTATTCCTAGTGCCAAGGGATCTGGAACATCTCTTGCCCAAGCCTGAGCAAAGAGAGAGAGTCTGCCCCCTACTAGATCCGGTCCCGGATCGGGGGCTACCCCTTCATGCTGTCTTGGTAGCAGCAGCAGGCTTCTTGGCCTGTTTACCCTTGTTCCAGCCTTGCATTGGTTTCCAAGCTGGCTTGGCCTGGGAAGCGTTACCCTCTTGTCTAGAGGCCGCAGAGTTAGGAAACGGTCCGTTCCTGAAGTTACGAAAGGAACGAAAATTGGACTTATTCTTAGCCTTAAAAGGCCTATCCTGTGGGAGGGCATGTCCCTTCCCCCCAGTGATGTCTGAAATAATTTCCTTCAATTCTGGCCCAAAAAGGGTCTTACCTTTGAAAGGAATATTAAGCAATTTTGTCTTGGAAGATACGTCCGCCGACCAAGACTTTAGCCAGAGCGCTCTGCGCGCCACAATTGCAAACCCTGAATTTTTCGCCGCTAATCTCGCTAATTGCAAAGCGGCATCTAAAATAAAGGAATTAGCCAACTTAAGTGCGTGAATTCTGTCCATGACTTCCTCGTATGGAGTCTCCTTATTGAGCGACTTTTCTAGTTCATCGAACCAGAAACACGCCGCCGTAGTGACAGGAATAATGCACGAAATTGGTTGGAGGAGGTAACCTTGCTGAACAAAAATCTTTTTAAGCAAACCCTCCAATTTTTTATCCATAGGATCTTTGAAAGCACAATTGTCCTCAATGGGAATAGTCGTGCGTTTGGCTAGCGTAGAAACTGCCCCCTCAACCTTAGGGACTGTTTGCCATGTGTCCTTCCTTGGATCGACCATGGGGAACAATTTCTTAAATATAGGAGGTGGGACAAAAGGTATGCCTGGTTTCTCCCACTCCTTATTCACTATGTCCGCCACCCTTTTAGGTATCGGAAAGGCATCGGGGTGCACCGGGACCTCAAGGAATTTGTCCATCTTGCACAATTTTTCTGGAATGACCAAAGAGTCACAATCATCCAGTGTAGTTAGCACCTCCTTAAGTAATGCGCGGAGATGCTCTAACTTAAATTTAAATGTCACAACATCAGGTTCTGCCTGTTGAGAAATTCTTCCTGAATCAGAAAGTTCTCCCTCCGACAAACCCTCCCTCACTGCCACTTCTGACTGGTGTGAGGGTATGACAGATAAATTATCGTCTGCGCCTTCTTGCTCCACTGTATTTAAAACTGAGCAATCACGCTTTCTTTGAAATGCTGGCATTTTGGATAAAAACAGAATTTATGTTTACCTGATAAATTACTTTCTCCAACGGTGTGTCCGGTCCACGGCGTCATCCTTACTTGTGGGATATTCTCTTCCCCAACAGGAAATGGCAAAGAGCCCAGCAAAGCTGGTCACATGATCCCTCCTAGGCTCCGCCTACCCCAGTCATTCGACCGACGTTAAGGAGGAATATTTGCATAGGAGAAACCATATGGTACCGTGGTGACTGTAGTTAAAGAAAATAAATTATCAGACCTGATTAAAAAAACCAGGGCGGGCCGTGGACCGGACACACCGTTGGAGAAAGTAATTTATCAGGTAAACATAAATTCTGTTTTCTCCAACATAGGTGTGTCCGGTCCACGGCGTCATCCTTACTTGTGGGAACCAATACCAAAGCTTTAGGACACGGATGAAGGGAGGGAGCAAATCAGGTCACCTAAATGGAAGGCACCACGGCTTGCAAAACCTTTCTCCCAAAAATAGCCTCAGAAGAAGCAAAAGTATCAAACTTGTAAAATTTGGTAAAAGTGTGCAGTGAAGACCAAGTCGCTGCCCTACATATCTGATCAACAGAAGCCTCGTTCTTGAAGGCCCATGTGGAAGCCACAGCCCTAGTGGAATGAGCCGTGATTCTTTCGGGCGGCTGCCGTCCGGCAGTCTCGTAAGCCAATCTGATGATGCTTTTAATCCAAAAAGAGAGAGAGGTAGAAGTTGCTTTTTTGACCTCTCCTTTTACCGGAATAAACAACAAACAAGGAAGATGTTTGTCTAAAATCCTTTGTAGCATCTAAATAGAATTTCAGAGCGCGAACAACATCCAAATTGTGCAACAAACGTTCCTTCTTTGAAACTGGTTTCGGACACAGAGAAGGTACGATAATCTCCTGGTTAATGTTTTTGTTAGAAACAACTTTTGGAAGAAAACCAGGTTTAGTACGTAAAACCACCTTATCTGCATGGAACACCAGATAAGGAGGAGAACACTGCAGAGCAGATAATTCTGAAACTCTTCTAGCAGAAGAAATTGCAACTAAAAACAAAACTTTCCAAGATAATAACTTAATATCAACGGAATGTAAGGGTTCAAACGGAACCCCCTGAAGAACTGAAAGAACTAAGTTGAGACTCCAAGGAGGAGTCAAAGGTTTGTAAACAGGCTTAATTCTAACCAGAGCCTGAACAAAGGCTTGAACATCTGGCACAGCTGCCAGCTTTTTGTGAAGTAACACAGACAAGGCAGAAATCTGTCCCTTCAGGGAACTAGCAGATAATCCTTTCTCCAATCCTTCTTGAAGGAAGGATAGAATCTTAGGAATCTTAACCTTGTCCCAAGGGAATCCTTTAGATTCACACCAACAGATATATTTTTTCCAAATTTTGTGGTAAATCTTTCTAGTTACAGGCTTTCTGGCCTGAACAAGAGTATCGATAACAGAATCTGAGAACCCTCGCTTGGATAAGATCAAGCGTTCAATCTCCAAGCAGTCAGCTGGAGTGAAACCAGATTCGGATGTTCGAACGGACCCTGAACAAGAAGGTCTCGTCTCAAAGGTAGCTTCCAAGGTGGAGCCGATGACATATTCACCAGATCTGCATACCAAGTCCTGCGTGGCCACGCAGGAGCTATCAAGATCACCGACGCCCTCTCCTGATTGATCCTGGCTACCAGCCTGGGGATGAGAGGAAACGGCGGGAACACATAAGCTAGTTTGAAGGTCCAAGGTGCTATTAGTGCATCCACTAGAGCCGCCTTGGGATCCCTGGATCTGGACCCGTAGCAAGGAACTTTGAAGTTCTGACGAGAGGCCATCAGATCCATGTCTGGAATGCCCCACAGCTGAGTGACTTGGGCAAAGATTTCCGGATGGAGTTCCCACTCCCCCGGATGCAATGTCTGACGACTCAGAAAATCCGCTTCCCAATTTTCCACTCCTGGGATGTGGATAGCAGACAGGTGGCAGGAGTGAGACTCCGCCCATAGAATGATTTTGGTCACTTCTTCCATCGCTAGGGAACTCCTTGTTCCCCCCTGATGGTTGATGTACGCAACAGTTGTCATGTTGTCTGATTGAAACCGTATGAACTTGGCCCTCGCTAGCTGAGGCCAAGCTTTGAGAGCATTGAATATCGCTCTCAGTTCCAGAATATTTATCGGTAGAAGAGATTCTTCCCGAGACCAAAGACCCTGAGCTTTCAGGGATCCCCAGACCGCGCCCCAGCCCATCAGACTGGCGTCGGTCGTGACGATGACCCACTCCGGTCTGCGGAATGTCATCCCTTGTGACAGGTTGTCCAGGGACAGCCACCAACGGAGTGAGTCTCTGGTCCTCTGATTTACTTGTATCTTCGGAGACAAGTCTGTATAGTCCCCATTCCACTGACTGAGCATGCACAGTTGTAATGGTCTTAGATGAATGCGCGCAAAAGGAACTATGTCCATTGCCGCTACCATCAAACCGATCACTTCCATGCACTGCGCTATGGAAGGAAGAGGAACGGAATGAAGTATCCGACAAGAGTCTAGAAGTTTTGTTTTTCTGGCCTCTGTCAGAAAAATCCTCATTTCTAAGGAGTCTATTATTGTTCCCAAGAAGGGAACCCTTGTTGACGGAGATAGAGAACTCTTTTCCACGTTCACTTTCCATCCGTGAGATCTGAGAAAGGCCAGGACAATGTCCGTGTGAGCCTTTGCTTGAGGAAGGGACGACGCTTGAATCAGAATGTCGTCCAGGTAAGGTACTACAGCAATGCCCCTTGGTCTTAGCACAGCTAGAAGGGACCCTAGTACCTTTGTGAAAATCCTTGGAGCAGTGGCTAATCCGAAAGGAAGCGCCACGAACTGGTAATGCTTGTCCAGGAATGCGAACCGTAGGAACCGATGATGTTCCTTGTGGATAGGAATATGTAGATACGCATCCTTTAAATCCACCGTGGTCATGAATTGACCTTCCTGGATGGAAGGAAGAATAGTTCGAATGGTTTCCATCTTGAACGATGGAACCTTGAGAAACTTGTTTAAGACCTTGAGATCTAAGATTGGTCTGAACGTTCCCTCTTTTTTGGGAACTATGAACAGATTGGAGTAGAACCCCATCCCTTGTTCTCTTAATGGAACAGGATGAATCACTCCCATTTTTAACAGGTCTTCTACACAATGTAAGAATGCCTGTCTTTTTATGTGGTCTGAAGACAACTGAGACCTGTGGAACCTCCCCCTTGGGGGAAGCCCCTTGAATTCCAGAAGATAACCTTGGGAGACTATTTCTAGCGCCCAAGGATCCAGAACATCTCTTGCCCAAGCCTGAGCGAAGAGAGAGAGTCTGCCCCCCACCAGATCCGGTCCCGGATCGGGGGCCAACATTTCATGCTGTCTTGGTAGCAGTGGCAGGTTTCTTGGCCTGCTTTCCCTTGTTCCAGCCTTGCATTGGTCTCCAAGCTGGCTTGGCTTGAGAAGTATTACCCTCTTGCTTAGAGGACGTAGCACTTTGGGCTGGTCCATTTCTACGAAAGGGACGAAAATTAGGTTTATTTTTTGCCTTGAAAGGCCGATCCTGAGGAAGGGCGTGGCCCTTACCCCCAGTGATATCAGAGATAATCTCTTTCAAGTCAGGGCCAAACAGCGTTTTCCCCTTGAAAGGAATGTTAAGTAGCTTGTTCTTGGAAGACGCATCAGCTGACCAAGATTTCAACCAAAGCGCTCTGCGCGCCACAATAGCAAACCCAGAATTCTTAGCCGCTAACCTAGCCAATTGCAAAGTGGCGTCTAGGGTGAAAGAATTAGCCAATTTGAGAGCATTGATTCTGTCCATAATCTCCTCATAAGGAGGAGAATCACTATCGACCGCCTTTATCAGCTCATCGAACCAGAAACATGCGGCTGTAACTACAGGGACAATGCATGAAATTGGTTGTAGAAGGTAACCCTGCTGAACAAACATCTTTTTAAGTAAACCTTCTAATTTTTTATCCATAGGATCTTTGAAAGCACAACTATCCTCTATGGGTATAGTGGTGCGTTTGTTTAAAGTGGAAACCGCTCCCTCGACCTTGGGGACTGTCTGCCATAAGTCCTTTCTGGGGTCGACCATAGGAAACAATTTTTTAAATATGGGGGGAGGGACGAAAGGAATACCGGGCCTTTCCCATTCTTTATTAACAATGTCCGCCACCCGCTTGGGTATAGGAAAAGCTTCTGGGAGCCCCGGGACCTCTAGGAACTTGTCCATTTTACATAGTTTCTCTGGGATGACCAACTTGTCACAATCATCCAGAGTGGATAATACCTCCTTAAGCAGAATGCGGAGATGTTCCAACTTAAATTTAAACGTAATCACATCAGGTTCAGCTTGTTGAGAAATGTTCCCTGAATCAGTAATTTCTCCCTCAGACAAAACCTCCCTGGCCCCATCAGACTGGGTTAGGGGCCCTTCAGAACCATTATTATCAGCGTCGTCATGCTCTTCAGTGTCTAAAACAGAGCAGTCGCGCTTACGCTGATAAGTGTTCATTTTGGCTAAAATGTTTTTGACAGAATTATCCATTACAGCCGTTAATTGTTGCATAGTAAGGAGTATTGGCGCGCTAGATGTACTAGGGGCCTCCTGAGTGGGCAAGACTCGTGTAGACGAAGGAGGGAATGATGCAGTACCATGCTTACTCCCCTCACTTGAGGAATCATCTTGGGCATCATTGTCATTGTCACATAAATCACATTTATTTAAATGAATGGGAATTCTGGCTTCCCCACATTCAGAACACAGTCTATCTGGTAGTTCAGACATGTTAAACAGGCATAAACTTGATAACAAAGTACAAAAAACGTTTTAAAATAAAACCGTTACTGTCGCTTTAAATTTTAAACTGAACACACTTTATTACTGCAATTGCGAAAAAACATGAAGGAATTGTTCAAAATTCACCAAATTTTCACCACAGTGTCTTAAAGCCTTAAAAGTATTGCACACCAAATATGGAAGCTTTAACCCTTAAAATAACGGAACCGGAGCCGTTTTTAACTTTAACCCCTTTACAGTCCCTGGTATCTGCTTTGCTGAGACCCAACCAAGCCCAAAGGGGAATACGATACCAAATGACGCCTTCAGAAAGTCTTTTCTAAGTATCAGAGCTCCTCTCACATGCGACTGCATGTCATGCCTCTCAAAAACAAGTGCGCAACACCGGCGCGAAAATGAGGCTCTGCCTATGATTTGGAAAAGCCCCTAAAGAATAAGGTGTCTAAAACAGTGCCTGCCGATATTATTATATCAAAATACCCAGAATAAATGATTCCTCAAGGCTAAATATGTGTTAATAATGAATCGATTTAGCCCAGAAAAAGTCTACAGTCTTAATAAGCCCTTGTGAAGCCCTTATTTAAAATCGTAATAAACATGGCTTACCGGATCCCATAGGGAAAATGACAGCTTCCAGCATTACATCGTCTTGTTAGAATGTGTCATACCTCAAGCAGCAAGAGACTGCTCACTGTTCCCCCAACTGAAGTTAATTGCTCTCAACAGTCCTGTGTGGAACAGCCATGGATTTTAGTGACGGTTGCTAAAATCATTTTCCTCATACAAACAGAAATCTTCATCTCTTTTCTGTTTCTGAGTAAATAGTACATACCAGCACTATTTCAAAATAACAAACTCTTGATTGAATAATAAAAACTACAGTTAAACACTAAAAAACTCTAAGCCATCTCCGTGGAGATGTTGCCTGTACAACGGCAAAGAGAATGACTGGGGTAGGCGGAGCCTAGGAGGGATCATGTGACCAGCTTTGCTGGGCTCTTTGCCATTTCCTGTTGGGGAAGAGAATATCCCACAAGTAAGGATGACGCCGTGGACCGGACACACCTATGTTGGAGAAATATTAGCTATGGAATTATCCATTACTGCCGTTAATTGTTGCATAGTAACAAGCATTGGCGCGCTAGATGTACTAGGGGTCGCCTGCGCGGACATAACTGGTATTGACACAGAAGGAGAGGATGAAGAACTATCCCCACTACCTTCATTTGATGAATCATCTTGGGCAACCTTATTAAATGTGACAGTACTGTCCTTACTTTGTCTGGACGCCATGGCACAATTATCACATACATTTGAAGGGGGGACCACCTTGGCCTCCATACATACAGAACATGTTCTATCTGAAGGTACAGACATGTTAGACAGGCTTTAACAGGCTAATAATGCAAAAAAAACGTTTTTAAACAAAACCGTTACTGTCTCTTTAAATGTTAAACAGAGCACACTTTATTTCTGCATATGTGAAAAACTATGAAGGAAATATACAATCTTTACCAAATTTTCACCACAGAGTCTTAATGCTTTTAAAGTATTGCACCCCAATTTTCAAGCTTTTAACCCCTTAAATGAGGAAACTGGAGCCGTTTAATCAATTAACAACTTTAACCCCACTACAGTCAAAGCCACAGCGTTTCCTGCGACTCCACCTGTCCCTGGGGGTTATACGATACCAATTTAAGCCTTCTAGGAACGTTTTCAATGATCACCAGACCCTCTCACATGCAGCTGCATGCACTGCATCCAAAAGAAACTGCGCAATTATGGCGCGAAAATGAGGCTCTGCCTACTATAGTGAAAGGCCCTTCCTGACTGGGAAGGTGTCTAAATGACTGCCTGGCGTCTAAAAACGTTCCCCACAATAAACGTTTAGAAATATCACTTCAAACTTCATAAAAGAGTTAAATAAAGCAATCGATTTAGCCCACAAGAGTGTCAACCAGTGTATAGCCCATAATAAGCCTGCATTCTGTTAAGAGTCTAAGAAAATGGCTTACCGATCCCCAAGAGGGAAAATGACAGTCTTCTAGCATTACACAGTCTTGTTAGAAATGGACTAGTCATACCTTGAGCAGAAAAGTCTGCAAACTGTTCCCCCCAACTGAAGTTCTCTGGGCTCAACAGTCCTGCGTGGGAACAGCAATTGATTTTAGTTACTGCTGCTAAAATCATACTCCTCTTTTAAACAGAACTCTTCATCCCTTTCTGTTTTAGAGTAAATAGTACAAACCGGCACTATTTTAAAATAACAAACTCTTGATAGAAGAATAAAAAACTACAACTAAACACCACATACTCTTCACCATCTCCGTGGAGATGCTACTTGTTCAGAGCGGCAAAGAGAATGACTGGGGGGCGGAGCCTGAGGAGGGGCTATATGGACAGCTTTTGCTGTGCTCTTTGCCATTTCCTGTTGGGGAAGAGAATATTCCCACAAGTAATGGATGACGCCGTGGACCGGACACACTAATGTTGGAGAAATAAGGCTCTATTTCTGTTTAAATGGAGGGATAGCAAAAATGCAAAAAATTCTCCGGTATTTTGGGCTTTTTTCTCTGAAAGTCCCAGTAGTGAAGGGGTTAACTTCACCTTTGCTTGCTGGAGCACAGTGGGAAAACTGCATGTATTATATAAGTCAACTGTTTTCAAGACTGACTGCCAATTTATGGTGCAATATATTTATGTCATAGGTATTTATAAGTGTTGATGTTAAAAAAATCTCTGATACAGTTAAAAAAAACTACACTGTAATATACATTGTTATATACTACTGGTTTAGTCCGCTGTATTTATCACATGCAGTCCCATATACTGTTTCTCATTGAATTGTAAGGTTTTCTAAATAAAATAACATGTACCTATCACTGTTAGTTGCCTTTTATTTCATGTTGCCTTTAGCAGAGCCATAAACTGTTCTGTTATTATATTAATAACACTGTACAACAGGTTGGGCTGTATTAGCACTGGCTTCCATATGTCTCCACATCTGTGAACGGCCAACTCAAGCAACTATTCCAGTTGTCCAATTTTTACTTATGATCTAGCTTGGAGCATATTATCAGGGAGACAAGAGAACATCTTTTATGTTGGTTTTATA
This sequence comes from Bombina bombina, assembly GCF_027579735.1. Classification (NCBI taxonomy): domain Eukaryota; kingdom Metazoa; phylum Chordata; class Amphibia; order Anura; family Bombinatoridae; genus Bombina; species Bombina bombina. Next base: position 588,267,726 of record NC_069502.1, read on the forward strand.
TATACTACTTGATTGGCTGGTTTATTGTTTGGGGCACATGAAAAAAAAAATATTAACTTAATAATATTAACTGTTAAAAGTTACATAAATGTAATAAATGTATAACCTGTTGGTTATGAAACAATGCTTTTCATGCATCAGGCTTTTCATTACATGTAAAGTTCACCAGAACACTGCTAACCAGTACAGCATAAAGAACAAAACATCTTATAAAGCAGTGACTCTAGGTTAGTATGGCTGCACACCACCACCAAAATGTCACCTCCGTTAGTTGAAGGGGTCATATTGAAAAAGGGCTGAATGTAAAAAAAAAATTAAAAAAAAAAATTACACTACATTCACACATTTACTGTATATATTTGCCAAATAACATCTGCAGTAAATAGTAATTTTCGTAATACAAAAAAGTTGCACAAAACACATCAAAAATACATTACAAAAGTACACTTAAACTCATAATAACACTATCTAATAAAAAGTATTAAAAAAAAGCACAAAAAATTTATAAGGGCTAAAATATATGAGGTGTTTGGTGTTAGAAAGAAAGGCAGGCATATGGCTTTAACATAGAGATACACACATACAGATCTAAATAAGTACGTGTATGTATATTTATATGTCTCCATATGTGTACAAATGTATTTATATGTGTATTTTTGTATTTACAGACATATATACACATATAAACACAAATACATATGTATATATATATATATATATATATATATACATATATATATACATACATACATACAGAGGAGCTATTTGCAGTTAAGTAGATAAAAACATGTAAAACCAAATGTATGCAATATTCATTTTTACTGTAAATACTGTAAATATTTCACATTCCAATGTTCTGCACATAGCAGAATATGTTCTATATATTTCTAAATAGATATTCCTATATATAATCATGTATATATCTATATACCTATATATATATATATATATATATATATATATATATAGTGTGTGTGTATAAATATGTATTAGCGCAAAATACCATCAGATATATATCTATAGAAATATGCTTTTATGAATAATAGAACATATTCTGCTATGTGAAGAACACTGGACTGTAAAATATTGATTTTTTTTATGGAGGGTTAGTGCACTTAAGAATAAGAGATTGTGTTTGCTCCATTGACTTCTACGGCTTTTTAGGTTACCAAGTGTGAAAACTGTTTACTTTCAACTCATAATAAAGTTTCTATTTTGGGTACACAGCTTCCTGCAGGTCTTAACGATAAATTGGATATGGCCTGCTTTTTGTAAATTCATATTCTTAGGGTCTTGTTTATTATATAATTAAACTAAGCAAACTAATGTCAAATTTGAGGTTGCAACATTAGTATAGTTAATTTTCATTTGTGTTTGTAAACATGTTACATATAGTAAAGTAAGCTTTCTTGTTACTTAAATTTAAGCATAGACATTTTGTTTTTAAGTTTTGACACTTTGTATCTACTTGCAACATTTTCACCCGTCAGTAGAGGCGCTAACTATACTCTGTATAAATATGGAGACAATGATACCTTGGATATTACGCCCTGACGAAGCCCGTTAAGCAATTTGGACGCACGGGTGAAACGCGCGTCGGCATAGGTCCAGCCGACCGGATCACGTGATGTGCGTGTGACGATCTCGGAGAAAGTAACTCTCAACAAGCCTTCGCGGTTACTTTACAGACATCTTTAAAGCAAAGTCCGGACCAACATTCGGCAGTATCTGTCATGGACTTACAGCTACCTGGCACGGCCTACAACTTACTGAATCACTCAGGTCGTATGGTTCCATATTGTCATTAGATTCCTTGCCACTAACTGTACTAATCAGCTCTGGATATTGTGCATTAACTTTGCACTTTGGCAAACGCTGCTCTGTCGAGAGGGCGTACAGCTTTCCTTAGGAACTTTCAAGGATTACAGCTTATCTAATAACATATGGATGGATGCATGCTTAGCACTAACATATTCCTTTGCTTACCGGCATAGCATGTGCCTACGTTATTGCTTTAATGTGTCTACTTTTGATTCCAGGCATCAATCTATGCCTTGATATTAAGTTTATCAATGCCATTTTCACATGATGATTTAAATGTTTGGCTCACAAACTTATGTACATATCCTGAGGGCGTGTCGCCATTGATCACTTAGATCCCACTTCTATTACCTGCCCGACTGTGCATACCTCCCGGGTGAGGTGTCGGATGCAGCAGGGTGTAGCTGATCTTTGTAACACACTTTCCCTCTGTATATACTTTATATATTGTACATTTTGCAAGGTATGCCTGATTATTCATTACCGCCTATTGTAAGGATGTCACCACTTTCTTAGATCCCACATACCGTTTAACCTGCCCAGCGAGAACCTCTCCACAGGGGTGCTGTGTGCAGCAGGGTGTAGAAAGTGTGACTGGTCTTACTATGGCCAACTCTGCATTTTGCTGTATCAATGTTTCTGGGCAAATTGTACCGCACATCCCCTGACCGGTCAGGTTCAGTCTATTGGACTTGAAAGGTCCAATAATTTCTTTTGTAATATATTTTTGTTGCAACTTGACTTTGTAATTTTTTCACATTATGAATGTTGCCTTTCTTTATAGTGCAAGAGCGGAGGGGGGCCCCAAATGCCATCTCCTTTGTAATCTATGTATATAATACTGTGCTAGTAAAATATTGATTATTTTCAAAAGAGTGCTGAAATCCCTGTCTTTTTTCATCCCGGCTACTTACCCGGATGAGTTCTCTTGTTGTGTCTTACATTACATTACTATATAAGGGTCTGCACCACATTTATTTATAAGCTAAGGTAGAGCTGATTACAGCATCCTTTGTATTACTAGTCTATAGCAATTGCTTCTCTCCCGTATTTATTTCTTGATTTCTTTCATAATAAAGTTTACTTCTAAAACAGTTAAAGGGACATAACACTCATATGCTAAATAACTTGAAACTGATGCAGTATAACTGTAAACAGCTGACAGGAAAATAAAACCTGAGCATCTCTATGTAAAAAAGGAAGATATTTTACCTCACAATCTCCTCAGCTCAGCAGAGTAAGTTCTGTGTAAAAAAATTATACTCTGCTACGCCCAGCTACAGGTAAAAAAATTTTTTTAAAAAAATGAAGAAATGAACAGCAGCCAATCAACTCTTTTACTAGTATGGCTTCACTTAACTCTCAAGAGATTTCATTGTAAACTTCCTTACACTGAATAGGGAAATAACATGAGAATACACAAGGCTCATCCCTTTGGCTGTCCCGGGACTGACATACTGATATGCTGCTTAGAAGTCCTTTACAATGGGATGTGGCTACTGAGAAACTTTTGAGGTAAAATATCTTTCTTTTTTACATAGAGATGTTCAGGTGATATTTTCTAGTCAGTTTTTTACAGTTATACTGCATCACTTTCAAGTGTTTAAACATTTGGGTATTATGGCCCTTTAATGCTCAAGCAGGAGCGTTAAATAGTGCTCCACTTGTAATCTGGCCCAAAATGTATAAACACACAGAAATCGCATACACAAAGGTCATTTACACGTAATTTACGTGTAATAATAAAACAACTAATCAGATTTTAAAATATTATAATTATTATTATATTTACATTATTTTTAAAATAACTCCATTTTAAATACACTGCCATTATTTAATTTCCCTCTTCTTTTGAAATGTAATGCTGAAAATTCAGATTTTACCAATTTATCTTATTGAATTTACTCTGCGGAGGACAATTAAGAGCAGCTTATAACATTAAAGGAACTTTTAAACCCTGTTAAATAGTTAATTTAAAGGGATATGAAACCCAAAAAATGTATTTTTTGATACGGACAGCATACAATTTTAAAACTAATTCCAATTTGCTTCCATTATCACATGTTCTTCATTCCCATAGTATTCTTTGTTGAAGAGATACCTAGGTAGGTGTCTGGAGCACTACATGGCAGGAAATAGTGCTGCCATCTAGTGCTTTTGCAAATGGATAACATCCTTGCAAAACTGCTGCGATATAGTGTTCCAGAAATGGGCACGCTCCTCAGCTTTTAAACAAAGGATACCAAGAGAATGAAGAGAATTTGATAATAGAACTATTTAAGAAAGTTGCTAAATATTTAATGTCCTGTCTGAATCATAAAAGAAAAATGTTGGGTTTCATGTCCCTTTAACAATGCAATATTACACTCCCGAGCCAAACTAGGTTTACTCTTCAACAAAAGTTAAAATAGAACAAAGCAAATAGAACAAAATTGTATTTTTTTGTTCTTGTAATTGCACATATTTTACTGCTTTACCATAATTTGTTTGTGTAACAATATATAGTAAGAAACAATTTTTTATGAAAAAATAAACATTTTTAAAATAACTCCATTTTAATAAAAAGTACCATCCTTTCCCCCATTAAATACAAAAAGAAAATACTGGCTTATATGTTCATGCAGTAAGAGCACCTGACCATTTAGGCTCTAGATTAGAGAGCTCTAGCCCTTTTATAGCCTATAAAAAAGTGTACATTGACACAGGAGGTGAATAATATATGAACTAAATGCAAGGGTAGAAGTACAGCATCAGTGTTTAACAAAAAGCTGACAGCTACAAGATGTGCTCTCTTGTCTCCTTGAAAATATGCTGCCAGCAAGAATCCAGGCAAAACTGGACGCCTGGGATGGTTGGTTGACTTGACCGTTCACAGATGTAGAGACATATGGAAGCCAGTGCCAATGCACCACAACCTGTTGTACAGTGTCAGCAGTATAATGACAGAACAGGTTGGACCTCTGCTAATGGACACATGAAGTGAAGGGCAACTGTCACTGATAGACACAGGCTTGCAAGCAGTCCTACCCAGAACACAGTTAACAAGGGACATTCACGCACTGACATGCTCTAAATATTTAATTATTTAATATACCAGCAATTAAAGGTACATTCTCATAAAAAAGTGCATGCAGTAATTCATTAGAGCATGTCTAGATAACCACTTTGAGGAGGGTTAAACACATAGGTACATTTCCACTCAGGAGCTGCAAGCACAGCAGTTTCCAAGCATGACACAGTCAGTGATCGACAGTGTTCCAAAATTGCTGTTCCTATATGGCTGACTGGTCGTGTCCTGCTCGGCTGCAAGTATTATGGTACATCTTCAAAGCTGGACTTATGCTATCTGTTTTATCCCTTTGCAATATTAAATGCACAGTTATCTAGGGACATTAATGCAAACATAATATGAATTATAAAAATAAGCATATCTCATGTCTGCATTAGAATATCTCTCTGTAAGAACTTAATTGCAAAAGCTCTGCATACAGAGTTGCTTGTCCCAAGACAACGCTAGGGAGTGTGGATCTGTTATGTGAAGGCACAGTCATGTTATTTTCCTATTTAGTTTAAGTAAATTCTATGAAATCTCATGAGATTTTAGTGACATCTCACAAGATCAAGGCAAAGCATTACCTTAGCACTGCTGATTGGCTATTGTTTTTTTTTTTTCAACTTGCAGCTGGACAGCAGTTGAAGTATAACTGTTTACACAGCACTTAATCTGGTGAGCTGAAGAAATTTTGAGGTAAAATATCTTCCTTTTTTACATAGAGATGCTCAGGTGATACTTTCTTGTCAGCTTTTCACAGTTGTGCTGCATCACTTTCAAGTGATTTAGTATATGAGTATTATGTCCCTTTAATGCTTGGGAAGCTTGCTGCTTTCTTTACTTGTCAGTGCCACTATACACACACATAATTAAGTAGAAAAAGAGAGAGTGTTGCCAGAAAGAGTGACGAAATATAGTGGGTGGAGAAAGAAAGAGAGAGAATAGATGGAAAGGGAAGAATAAAGAGAAAGATAAAATATTTTTTTAAATTGTGCTGCTGCAGGCTTGTAGCAGTAGCACAAACTACTAATATAAGTGTAAGTTGCTGTTTAGCGGCTACTCTGATAAATTGGTGGTGAATAGTGAATGTATATCAGATTCATTCATTCATTTCTCTTTTTTTTGTGTGATAAACAATTAATCTAAAACCAATTTTTGGCCAGTGCAGCACTCTACATATGCAGCTACACTGGGGCATCACATATTATACTTAAAATTATAAGATGCCAGTTGCTCACCATGAAAAATGTAATACTGTTACGATGACGACATAAAGTTGTTGAAACATTAATTTATTTGGAACACTAATTACACATATACTAGTTAAGAATTATACTTAAAAATACTATATTTGTAAATGCTTTATAAAATATTGTACTTATATACTGCCTTGAGTAAATAGTAAAGCAGAAGAGCTACTTTACTGAAAACAAGTCGAAAGCAATCCTAATTTCCATGTTACTTATGGTGGGTATGTCCTTTCAGCATGTCAAAAATGCTGCATATTTACACATTTCCACCAACTGTCCAGATTTTCACGGGACATTCCCGATTTTAGGGGTCTGTCCCGCTGTCCTGGGATGCTTGCCATCTGTCCCCCATTGCCCCATGCATATAAAAAAAAAATGTTTTAAATTCTAATGTGCCCATACTCAGAAGCAGCTGGCTTTCTCTCCCAGGGTTAGATACCTGTTAATTTCCTGTGGAAAAGGAATGGTGTGTGGGTTAAGCAGGAGTAAGAAGGTTGTATACCCTCTGGCCCCAGGTAATGGTAACCTCTAACCTCTGGTAGTTATGACGTCTAACCCCTGGTGATAATAATAGCATGCCTTCAGTTTTATACAATGTGCAGTGCTAACATCTGGGTAACTAACAGTGGCAGCCTCAGACTGCCAGCTAATGTGCTTGCCAACCCCAAGACCCTATACAATGAATTACAGATACCCATATATGATGTAGTGTGTGTGTGTATTTGTATGTATTAGTGTGTGTGTATCTGCATGTATTAGTGTGTGTATATCTGCATGTATAAGTGTATGCTATGTAGTGTGTGTATCTGCATGTATAAGTGTAAGCTATGTACTGTGTGTGTGTATCTGTATGTATAAGTGTATGCTATGTAGTGTGTGTATCTACATGTATAAGTGTAAGCTGTGTAGTGTGTGTGTGTTTCTGTATGTATAAGTGTGTGTATGTGTGTGTGCATGTATACGTGTATGCTATGTAGTGTGTGTGTGTGTGTGTATCTGCATGTGTAAATGTAAGCTATGCAGTGTGTGTGTGTATCTGAATGTATAAGTGTGTGTGTGTGTATCTGCATGTATAAGTGTAAGCTATGAAGTGTGTGTGCATCTGCATGTATAAGTGTAAGTTATATAATGTGTGTACGTGTAAGCTATGTAGTGTGTGTGTGTATCTGCATGTATAAATGTAAGCTATGTAGTGTGTGTGTGTATCTGCATGTATAAGTAAGTTATGTAGAGTGTGTGTGTGTACGTGTATCCGCATGTATACGTGTAAGCTATGTAGTGTGTGTATCTGCATGTATACATGTAAGCTATGTATAGTGTGTTTGTATCTGCATGTATAAAGGTATGCTGTGTAGTGTGTGTGTGTGTATCTGCATGTAAAAGTGTAAGCTATGTAGTGTGTGTGTGTATCCGCATGTATAAGAAAGTTATGTAGTGCGTGTGTACGTGTATCTGCATGTATAAGTGTAAGATATGTAGTGTGTGTATCTGCATGCATAAGTGTAAGCTATGTAGTGTGTGTGTGTATCTGCATGTATAAGTGTAATCTATGTAGTGTGTGTGTCTGCATGTATAAGTGTATGCTATGTAGCGTGTGTGTATTTGCATGTATAAGTGTAAGCAATGTAGTGTGTGTGTACGTGTATCTGCATGTATAAGTGTAAGCTATGTAGTGTGTGTGTGTGTGTATCTGCATGTATAAGTGTATGCTGTGTAGTGTGTATCTGCATGTATAAGTTATGTAGTGTGTGTGTACGTGTATCTGCATGTATAAGTGTAAGATATGTAGTGTGTGTCTGTATCTGCATGCATAAGTGTAAGCTTTGTAGTGTGTGTGTGAGTGTATCTGTATGTTTAAGTGTATGCTGTGTAGTGTGTGCGTGTACATGTATCTGCATGTATACATGTAAGCTATGAAGTGTGTGTGTGTATCTGCATGTATAAGGGTATGCTGTGTAGTGTGTGTGTATCTGCATGTATAAGTGTATGCTATGTAGTGTGTGTGTGTGTACATGTATCTGCATGTATACATGTAAGCTATGAAGTGTGTGTGTGTATCTGCATGTATAAGGGTATGCTGTGTAGTGTGTGTGTATCTGCATGTATAAGTGTATGCTATGTAGTGTATGTGTGTATCTGCATATATAAGTGTAAGCTATGTAGTGTGCGTGTGTATCTGCATGTATAAGTAAGTTATGTAGTGTGTGTGTGTACATGTATCTGCATGTATAAGTGTAAGATATTTACTATGTGTGTATCTGCAAGTATAAGTGTAATCTATGTAGTGTGTGTGTGTGTATCTGCATGTATAAGTGTAATCTATGTAGTGTGTGTGTGTGCATGTATAAGTGTATGCTGTGTAGTGTGTGTGTATCTGCATTATATAAGTGTAAGCTATGTAGTGTGTGTGTATCTGCATGTATAAGTGAATGTTGTGTAGTGTGTGTATCTGCATGTATACGTGTATGCTATGTAGTGTGTGTGTGTGTGTGTGTGTGTGTATCTGCATATATAAGTGTAAGCTATGTAGTGTGTGTGTATCTGCATGTATAAGTGTATGATGTGTAGTGTGTGTGTGTGTATCTGCATGTATAAGTGCATTCTATGTAGTGTGTGTGTATCTGCATGTATAAGTGTAAGCTATGTAGTGTGTGTGTGTGTGTGTATCTGCATGTATAAGTGTATGCTGTGTAGTGTGTGTGTATCTGCATATATAAGTAAGTTATGTAGTGTGTGTGTGTATGTGTATCTGCATGTATAAGTGTAAGATATGTAGTGTGTGTGTGTATCTGCATGCATAAGTGTAAGCTATGTAGTGTGTGTATGTATCTGTATGTATAAGTGTATGCTGTGTTGTGTGTGTGTGTGTATCTGCATGTAAAAGTGTAAACTATGTAGTGTGTGTGTGTATCTGCATGTATAAGTGTATGCTGTGTAGTGTGTGTGTATCTGCATGTATAAGTAAGTTATGGAGTCTGTGTATATGTGTATCTGCATGTATAAATGTAAGATATTTAGTGTGTGTGTGTGTGTGTATCTGCATGCATAAGTGTAAGCTTTGTAGTGTGTGTGTGTGTATCTGTATGTATAAGTGTATGCTGTGTAGTGTGTATATCTGCATGTATAAGTAAGTTATGTAGTGTGTGTGTGTACATGTATCTGCATGTATAAGTGTAAGATATGTAGTGTGTGTGTATCTGCATGCATAAGTGTAAGCTATGTAGTGTGTGTGTATGTACTGTATCTGTATGTATAAGTGTATGCTGTGTTGTGTGTGTGTATCTGCATGTATAAGTGTAAACTATGTAGTGTGTGTATCTGCATGTATAAGTGTATGCTGTGTAGTGTGTGTGTGTGTGTGTATCTGCATGTATAAGTAAGTTATGTAGTGTGTGTGTACGTGTATCTTCATGTATAAGTGTAAGATATGTAGTGTGTGTGTGTCTGTATCTGTATGCATAAGTGTAAGCTTTGTAGTGTGTGTGTGTGTGTGTGTATCTGTATGTATAAGTGTATGCTGTGTAATGTTGTGTATCTGCATGTATAAGTGTAAGCTATGTCGTGTGTGTGTATCTGCATGTATGTGTAAGCTATGTAGTGTGTGTGTATCTGCATGTATAAGTGTAAGCTATGTAGCATGTGTGTGTATCTGCATGTATAAGTGTAAGCTATGTAGTGTGTGTGTGTATGTACTGTATCTGTATGTATAAGTGTATGCTGTGTTGTGTGTGTGTAGCTGCATGTATAAGTGTAAACTATGTAGTGTGTGTGTGTGTATCTGCATGAATAAGTGTATGCTGTGTAGTGTGTGTGTGTCTGCATGTATAAGTAAGTTATGTAGTGTGTGTGTACATGTATCTGCATGTATAAGTGTAAGATATGTAGTGTGTGTGTATCTGTATGCATAAGTGTAAGCTATGTAGTGTGTGTGTGTGTGTGTATCTGCATGAATGTGTAAGCTATGTAGTGTGTGTGTGTGTGTGTGTGTGTGCGTGCGTATCAGTATGTATAAGTGTATGCTGTGTAGTGTGTGTGTATCTGCATGTATAAGTGTAAGCTATGTAGTGTGTGTATCTGCATGTATAAGTGTAAGATATGTAGTGTGTGTGTATCTGCATGCATAAGTGTAAGCTTTGTAGTGTGTGTGTGTGTGTATCTGTATGTATAAGTGTATGCTGTGTAGTGTGTGTGTATCTAGGAGAAAAGGTGGTGATAGACTGCGCTGGAATATGAGGGTATAGCTAGTGGGTTAAAATAGGACTTCCTCTAAAGGTCCCAAAGGAAAAGTTTAGTATACAGAGAGGTAACACACCAGCGCCAAAGAAATGGCAATAATACCCTAGGTCAAATGTATAGATAAATAAAGGTATAAATTTATTACTAAACTTTAAACAACACTGATGAAAATACTAATAAAAAAAAAACAATGAAATATCAATGACCTTATTATATATGACTATAAAGAGGATATGTAGGTTGGCCAACCTGAGTAGTAAAATAATAAATATATGTTAGCTTAGTGATTTAATAAAACAGTTAAAACAAATCCAGCTCTCAATAGAGGTATATAACGCTTAATGTACGCAACACTAGTGGATGGCAATAATATTATTTCAGGCAAAAATCAAGTAAAATATGCAGTACAAAATAAAATGCAGTATCTTGATCTTTTAAGCAGCACAATAGGAGAGTCTTTAGTACAGTGCATAAAACACTGATGTTATAATCCACTGATATTCATGGTAAAGCAACGTCTTTATGATATTTAAGAGGCCTCTTAATATATAGAGATCTTGTGGCAGATAGTATCAAAATAGTATCAAAATATAGCAAGCGGTTGCTAATATTGAAACAACTTGTTCACTGTGCAGCTGAGAGGTACCTTTACGAGTGATCCAGGATTGTCCTTTCTGTGTCAGAAGCACTGTATTGCTTCTAGTAGAAGCTGGGTAAGGTATCCTTGAATTTCCGAAATCCAGCCGATCGTGAAGCCGGTTCAGCGTTCTCCCGCTGTGAGCCTTCAGATTACGCGCCTTCTCCTGAAAGCTCTCTGATTGGTCCTCAGGATTTTGGTGGGAGTGTCCGCTTACGATGTAGTTGCCGGCTCTACGGCTTCTATTGAAAGTATCTCCTAAGGCGTTCTTAACGTCTTCTCTGGTCTCCTTTGATGATAGAAATGTGGCAGCAACGCGTTTCAACTGAGAGTGCTCAGTCTTTGTCAAGCTGCTTGTCAGAAGTCTCTATGGAGTTTATATAGCCCCTAGTAATTCGCTAATTTGCTAATTAGTACAGATAATAGATCAATTGACAAATAGAGGCTGCAGTTTTGTGCAGCAGTAATACAAGTATTGTCCAGATAAGAATAATATTTTAAAATAATATTTTAAAAAGTAGCATAATACAAATTAAGAGAACATCATAATAACCCACTAAGAGTAATATATAAACAAGACAACACCTATACTCAGGTAGATAGAGAATAATAGAATATAGAAGAATATTTAATCATGAAGTATATCATTACACTATTATAGATAAGAGAATAGCAAAATCTGTAAAGTACATATTGAGAACACCCTATTCACAGAATGTCATATTATCAATATATAGAGGTGACAGAAATAGACTAGATTTAAATATTAGAGGTCTATTAATGTGTGTATAGGAATTTTAATTCAACTGTAAGAACGTATTGTACTCAAGAGTTTAAAAAACAGTTCAGATTAAAATCTAAATTTAAGCCTTCAGGTTTAAGTGTGCGGAGTTCGAATATCCATTTTGCCTCATTTTGCAGTAATAAATGAGATAGGTTCCCTCCTCTTTTCTTTTCATTTATTTTGGCTATTGCTGTGAAGTTAAAAATTTTTAGATTATTATTGCAACATGTCTTAAAATGTTTTGCCACCGGAAGATCTTTATTTCTATCTTTATCGGAGTTTTCAATAGAATTTATATGCTCCCTAATTCTCTCTCTTATTGTTCTCTCCGTTTCACCTATATACTGTATTCCACATTTTTTACAAGTTCACTGTTTTATATTGACTCTTTTTTAAGGCCGAGTTGTAACAGCTAAGACTCTGTTTATATATCATAAGACACTGACTAATCTGGAACACTAATTCAATGAACACTATGAAGGTTGCCCAGTGACCAGAGCCTTATATCACTATAGACTAATTATTAAGAGAGAAAAAGATAAACCTTTATAGTTCAGATAGTTTTACTTAAGGGCCCAGACTTCCACCCAATCCTAAATTTGTATACAATAAAACCAAAAACCTAAAAAGTAAATTAGCTCCTACCTATAAACCTAATCCTTGTAAAACCACTAATGACCTATTTGGAGAAAAACTACAAGGTTTTTACCCCTGCCTAACATGTAAGGCATGTAAGCATGCGGTGAAAACAAAAAACTTCATTTCCACAAATACAAATAAAAAATACACTATTAAAGAAACTATAAGATGTATTGATATTAATGCCATCTATCTAATAACTTGTAAAAAATGTGGAATACAGTATATAGGTGAAACGGAGAGAACAATAAGAGAGAGAATTAGGGAGCATATAAATTCTATTGAAAACTCCGATAAAGATAGAAATAAAGATCTTCCGGTGGCAAAACATTTTAAGACATGTTGCAATAATAATCTAAAATTTTTTAACTTCACAGCAATAGCCAAAATAAATGAAAAGAAAAGAGGAGGGAACCTATCTCATTTATTACTGCAAAATGAGGCAAAATGGATATTCGAACTCCGCACACTTAAACCTGAAGGCTTAAATTTAGATTATAATCTGAACTGTTTTTTAAACTCTTGAGTACAATACGTTCTTACAATTGAATTAAAATTCCTATACACACATTAATAGACCTCTAATATTTAAATCTAGTCTATTTCTGTCACCTCTATATATTGATAATATGACATTCTGTGAATAGGGTGTTCTCAATATGTACTTTACAGATTTTGCTATTCTCTTATCTATAATAGTGTAATGATATACTTCATGATTAAATATTCTTCTATATTCTATTATTCTCTATCTACCTGAGTATAGGTGTTGTCTTGTTTATATATTACTCTTAGTGGGTTATTATGATGTTCTCTTAATTTGTATTATGCTACTTTTTAAAATATTATTTTAAAATATTATTCTTATCTGGACAATACTTGTATTACTGCTGCACAAAACTGCAGCCTCTATTTGTCAATTGATCTATTATCTGTACTAATTAGCAAATTAGCGAATTACTAGGGGCTATATAAACCCCATAGAGACTTCTGACAAGCAGCTTGACAAAGACTGAGCACTCTCAGTTGAAACGCGTTGCTGCCACATTTCTATCATCAAAGGAGACCAGAGAAGACGTTAAGAACGCCTTAGGAGATACTTTCAATAGAAGCCGTAGAGCCGGCAACTACATCGTAAGCGGACACTCCCACCAAAATCCTGAGGACCAATCAGAGAGCTTTCAGGAGAAGGCGCGTAGTCTGAAGGCTCACAGCGGGAGAACGCTGAACCGGCTTCACGATCGGCTGGATTTCGGAAATTCAAGGATACCTTACCCAGCTTCTACTAGAAGCAATACAGTGCTTCTGACACAGAAAGGACAATCCTGGATCACTCGTAAAGGTACCTCTCAGCTGCACAGTGAACAAGTTGTTTCAATATTAGCAACCGCTTGCTATATTTTGATACTATTTTGATACTATCTGCCACAAGATCTCTATATATTAAGAGGCCTCTTAAATATCATAAAGACGTTGCTTTACCACGAATATCAGTGGATTATAACATCAGTGTTTTATGCACTGTACTAAAGACTCTCCTATTGTGCTGCTTAAAAGATCAAGATACTGCATTTTATTTTGTACTGCATATTTTACTTGATTTTAGCCTGAAATAATATTATTGCCATCCACTAGTGTTGCGTACATTAAGCGTTATATACCTCTATTGAGAGCTGGATTTGTTTTAACTGTTTTATTAAATCACTAAGCTAACATATATTTATTATTTTACTACTCAGGTTGGCCAACCTACATATCCTCTTTATAGTCATATATAATAAGGTCATTGATATTTCAGTGTGTGTGTATCTGCATGTATAAGTGTAAGCTATGTCATGTGTGTGTGTATCTGCATGTATGTGTAAGCTATGTAGTGTGTATGTGTGTATCTGCATTTATAAGTGTAAGCTATGCAGCATGTGTGTGTATCTGCATGTATAAGTGTAAGCTATGTAGTGTGTGTGAGTGTGTGTATCCACTTGTATAAGTGAATGTTATGTAGTGTGTGTGTATCTGCATGTATAAGTGTATGCTATGTAGTGTGTGTGTATCTGCATGTATGTGTAAGCTATGTAGTGTGTGTCTGTATCTGCATGTATAATTCTAAGCTCTGTGTGTGTCTACATGTATAAGTGTATGATATGTAGTGTTTGTGTGTGTATCTGCATGTATAATTGTATGCTATGTAGTGTGTGTGTGTATCTCCATGCATAAGTGTAAGCTATGTAGTGTATGTGTGCGTATCTGTATGTATAAGTGTATGCCGTGTAGTGTGTGTGTGTGTGTGTGTATCTGCAAGCATAAGTGTAAGCTATGTAGTGTGTGTGTGTGTGTGTATCTGCATGAATGTGTAAGCTATGTAGTGTGTGTGTGTGTGTGTGCGTATCAGTATGTATAAGTGTATGCTGTGTAGTGTGTGTGTATCTGCATGTATAAGTGTAAGCTATGTAGTGTGTGTATCTGCATGTATAAGTGTAAGTTAAGTAGCGTGTGTGTGTGTATCTGCATGTATAAGTGTAAGCTATGTAGTGTGTGTGTGTATCTGCTTGTATAAGTGTATGCTATGTAGTGTGTGTGTATCTGCATGTATAAGTGTATGCTATGTAGTGTGTGTAAGTTATATAGTGTGTGTCTATATCTGCATGTATAATTCTAAGCTATGTAGTGTGTGTGTGTGTGTCTGCATGTATAAGTGTATGATATGTAGTGTTTGTGTATGTATCTGCATGTATAAGTGTATGCTATGTAGTGTGTGTGTATCTACTTGTATAAATGTATACTATGTAGTGTCTGTGTATCTGAATGTATAAATTATACTATGTAGTATCGTTGTATCTGTCTGTAAAAGTGTATGCTATGTAGTGTGTGTGTATCTGCATGTATAAGTGTATGCTATGTAGTGTGTGTGTGTGTGTGTGTATTTGCCTGTAAAAGTGTATGCTATGTAGTGTGTGTTTCTGTGTATTTGAGTGTGTGTACATGTATATGTGTAGCTTGTATTACTGTGCATTTTTGCTGACTTTAAAGGCCAGAATCTAGAATATTAATGGGGAATGCAGGGAGCATTTTTAAAGAATCTATTATTAAATGTCCAATTAAGATAAAAAATATTTAGCATTGTCTCTGCAAAGGCTAATTAAATACAGAGCTCACATAGCTATACCAGTGGTTTGAGCTTGTGCTTGATTTGATGCCTAACGCCTAGATTTAGAGTTCTGCGTTAGCCGTCAAAACCAGCGTTAGGGGGTCCTAACGCTGGTTTTGGCCGCCCGCTGGTATTTAGAGTCAGTCAGG
The DNA here is from genome assembly GCF_027579735.1 of Bombina bombina. NCBI lineage: Eukaryota > Metazoa > Chordata > Amphibia > Anura > Bombinatoridae > Bombina > Bombina bombina. The sequence goes on from NC_069502.1 coordinate 588,283,439, forward strand.
AAAGGGTCTAACGCTCACTTTCCAGCCGAGACTTTTCCATACCGCAGATCCCCCTACGCCAATTGTGTAGCCTATCTTTTCAATGGGATCTTTCTAACGCCGGTATTTAGAGTCTTGGTTGAAGTGAGCGTTAGAACTCTAATGTCAAGACTCCAGCCGCAGAGAAAAGCCAGGAGTTAAGAGCTTTATGGGCTAACGCCGGTTCATAAAGCTATTAACTACTGTGCTCTAAAGTACACTAACAACCATAAACTACCTATGTACCCCTAAACCGAGGCCCCCCCACATCGCCGCCACTCTAATAAAAATTTTTAACCCCTAATCTGCCGACCACACACCGCCGCCACCTACAGGACCCTTATATTATATTTATTACCCCCTAATCTGCCCCCCCCCAACGTTGCCGCTACCTACTTACATCCCTATGTACCCCTAATCTGCTGCCCCTAACACCGCCGACCCCTACATAATATTTATTAACCCCTAATCTGCCCCCCCAATGTCGCCGCTACCTTACCTACAATTATTAACCCCTAATCTGCCGACCGGACCTCACCGCTACTATAATAAATGTATTAACCCCTAAAGCTAAGTCTAACCCTAACAATAACACCCCCCTAAATTAAATATAATTTTAATTTAACAAAATAAAATAAATCTTATTAAATAAATTATTCCTATTTAAAGCTAAATACTTACCTGTAAAATAAACCCTAATATAGCTACAATATAAATTATAATTATATTGTAGCTATTTTAGGATTTATATTTATTTTATAGGCAACTTTGTATTTATTTTAACCAGGTACAATAGCTATTAAATAGTTAATAACTATTTAATAGCTACCTAGTTAAAATAAATACAAAATTACCTGTAAAATAAATCCTAACCTAAGTTACAATTAAACCTAACACTACACTATCAATAAATTAATTACATACAAATACCTACAAATAAATACAATTAAATAAACTAACTAAAGTACAAAAAATAAAAAAAGAACTAAGTTACAAAAAATAAAAAAATAATTTACAAACATTATAAAAATATTACAACAATTTTAAGCTAATTACACCTACTCTAAGCCCCCTAATAAAATAGCAAAGCCCCCCAAAATAAAAAAAATGCCCTACCCTATTCTAAAATAAAAATTGAAAAGCTTTTTTACCTTACCAGCCCTTAAAAGGGCCTTTTGCGTGGCATGCCCCAAAGAATTCTGCTCTTTTACCTGTAAAAAAAACCATACAATACCCCCCCAACATTACAACCCACCACCCACATACCCCTAATCTAACCCAAACCCCCCTTAAATAAACCTAACACTAAGCCCCTGAAGATCTACCTACCTTGTCTTCACCACGCCGGGTATCACTGATCCGTCCAGAAGAGGGTCCGAAGTCTTCCTCCTATCCGGGCAATGTCTTCATCCAAGCGGGGGCTGAAGAGGTCCATCATCCGGCTGAAGTCTTCATCCAAGCGGGGGGCTGAAGTGGTCCATCATCCGGCTGAAGTCTTCTATCAAGCGGCATCTTCAATCTTCTTTCTTCCGGCTCCATTTTCATCCCGCCAACGCGGAACATCCATCCTGGCCGACGACTTCCCGACGAATGGCGGATCCTTTAAGGGACGTCATCCAAGATGGCGTCCCTCGAATTCCGATTGGCTGATAGGATTCTATCAGCCAATCGGAATTAAGGTAGGAAAATTCTGATTGGCTGATTGAATCAGCCAATCAGATTCAAGTTCAATCCGATTGGCTGATTGGATCAGCCAATCAGATTGAGCTCGCATTCTATTGGCTGATCGGAACAGCCAATAGAATGCAAGCTCAATCTGATTGGCTGATTGGATCAGCCAATCGGATTGAACTTGAATCTGATTGGCTGATTCCATTAGCCAATCAGAATTTTCCTACCTTAATTCCGATTGGCTGATAGAATCCTATCAGCCAATCGGAATTCGAGGGACGCCATCTTGGATGACGTCCCTTAAAGGAACCATCATTCGTCGGGAAGTCGTCGGCCAGGATGGATGTTCCACGTCGACGGGATGAAGATGGAGCCGGAAGAAAGAAGATTGAAGATGCCGCTTGATAGAAGACTTCAGCTGGATGATGGACCTCTTCAGCCCCCGCTTGGATGAAGACTTCAGCCGGATGATGGACCTCTTCAGCCCCCGCTTGGATGAAGACATCGCCCGGATAGGAGGAAGACTTCGGACCCTCTTCTGGATGGATTGGTGATACCCGGCGTGGTGAAGACAAGGTAGGGAGATCTTCAGGGGCTTAGTGTTAGGTTTATTTAAGGGGGGTTTGAGTTAGATTAGGGGTATGTGGGTGGTGGGTTGTAATGTTGGGGGGGTATTGTATGTTTTTTTTTACAGGCAAAAGAGCAGAATTCTTTGGGGCATGTCCCGCAAAAAGCCCTTTAAGGGCTGGTAAGGTAAAATAGCTTTTCAATTTTTATTTTAGAATAGGGTAGGGCATTTTTTAATTTTGGGGGGTTTGTTATTTTATTAGGGAGCTTAGAGTAGGTGTAATTAGTTTAAAATTCTTGTAATCTTTTTTTATTTTTTGTAATTTAGTGTTTGTTTGTTTTTTGTAATTTAGTGTTTGTTTTTTTTGTAATTTAGTTTAGTTGATTGAATTGTAGATAATTGTAGATAATTTATTGATAGTGTAGTGTTAGGTTTAATTGTAACTTAGGTTAGGATTTATTTTACAGGTAATTTTGTAATTATTTTAACTAGGTAACTATTAAATAGTTATTAACTATTTAATAGCTATTGTACCTGGTTAAAATAAATACAAAGTTGCATGTAAAATAAATATTAATGCTAAAATAGCTACAATATAATTATTATTTATATTGTAGCTATATTAGGGTTTATTTTACAGGTAAGTATTTAGCTTTAAATAGGAATAATTTATTTAATAAGATTTATTTTATTTCGTTAGATAAAAATTATATTTAACTTAGGGGGGTGTTAGGGTTAGCTTTAGGGGTTAATACATTTATTAGAGTAGCGGTGCGGTCCGGTCGGCAGATTAGGGGTTAATAATTGTAGGTAGGTAGCGGCGACGTTGGGGGGGGCAGATTAGGGGGTAATAAATATAATATAGGGGTCGGCGGGGGTTAGGGGCAGCAGATTAGGGGTTCATAGGGATAACGTAGGTTGCGGCGGTGTACGGAGCGGCAGATTAGGGGTTAATAATAATATGCAGGGGTCAGCGATAGCGGGGGCGGCAGATTAGGGGTTAATAAGTGTAAGGTTAGGGGTGTTTAGACTCGGGGTACATGTTAGAGTGTTAGGTGCAGACTTAGGAAGTGTTTCCCCATAGGAAACAATGGGGCTGCGTTAGGAGCTGAACGCTGCTTTTTTGCAGGTGTTAGGTTTTTTTCAGCTCAAACGGCCCCATTGTTTCCTATGGGGGAATCGTGCACGAGCACGTTTTTGAAGCTGGCCGCCTCCGTAAGCACCGCTGGTATTGAGAGTTGCAGTGGCGGTAAATTATGCTCTACACTCCCTTTTTGGAGCCTAACGCAGCCCTTCTGTGAACTCTAAATACCAGCGGTATTTAAAAGGTGCGGGGGAAAAAAGCATGCGTAGCTAACGCACCCCTTTGGCCGCAGAACTCTAAATCTAGCCGTTAGAGTATTAAAATATATGACTTTATTTAGAATTTTATTTATATTACTTTGGTCTTATGATTTTTTTAAGCCCCATCCCTGCTCCTGACCACCACATATCACACTTTTGCCCAGGGGTGGGGTGGGGGGGGGGGGTGACGACAACGATTACACTGTCCCTCTTTTGAATTTTGAAAATGTTGGGAGGTATGATATTATAATATTTTATATTGGGTGTGTGTTTATGACAAGAGAGACATCTTCCTTAACTGACAATACTTTACATTACATTAGTGAGGCTTTTCATATGAAATGGGGATTTCGTATTTGGTTTATGGGCAAAACATGATTTTCAAGGAATTTTTTTCTGATAAAACAACATAAATGGGTTAATTGCTGAGCCTTTTAATACTACTGTGCTGAAGTCATTTTTTCTTTGCATTTGTTGCAGCAATTTCTGTGTTTTTTTTTGTCTGTGCAACACCAAAACAAATTATATATTTTTTTCAGTAGAATAAGTACTTTAAAAAAATAACTTGATTGCTGAAAAATCCTAGAAATAAAATACTGGAAAAACAGTCACATTAAGAAAAGAAAATAATCCAGATGTTTTCAAACCATTCATCAATCCAGCGATAAATCGCTTACTGATGGTTTTCTTTGCACCTTGCATGGGGACCATTCTGTAATGATATTACTTAAAAAAAAAATAAACAAACTACAAAATCTAAACTATAAAACTTGTAGACAAATTAATTATGATCATTTAATTATTCATTTATGACTGCAATGAATTATTTCAAGATTTAAAATGTGTTTGAGATTTTGCAAGCCATCAAAGATCTCCCTGCGGACAAAAGTCCTGGTCCGGATGGATTTGGGGCTCACTACTGCAAAACCTACTCTGACGTCCTAGCCCCACAGCTATTACGCATTTTCAACCAACTATCAGAAAAACCGACTTTACCCAACTCAATGTTGGAGGCCATCATCACAGTGATTCCTAAACCTGACAAACCTGAAAACCAACCAAGTAGTTACAGGCCGATATCACTTCTTAACTTCTGGCTAAAATCATTGCCAGCCGAATCAACAGGTTCCTGCCTCACCTGGTTTCCACTGACCAAGTCGGGTTCATCCCTGCCCATGAGGCACGGGATAATAACCTCAAGGTTATTCAACTAATCTCACACGCGCAGATCAACTCCGTTCCATTGGCCCCTGTGTCTATGGATGCGGCGAAAGCCTTCAATGGGTAAACTGGTTATTCATGCGCCACACCCTTGTAAAGCTAGGATTCGGACCTCACTTCATTAACAGAGTGTTTTCCCTATACTCCACTCTCAATGCGAAGGTTCGTGTCAATGGAATGTTCTCTAAGACGTTCTAGGTGCCCCCTCTCCCCTTTGTTATTCGCACTCACTATAGAGGTCTTGGCCTGTAATATCCAAGATAACCAAAATATCAGGGGTATCAGAGTTGGACAAACAGAGCATAAGCTGGCAATGTATGCCGATGATGTGCTTCTGACCCTAACGGATACCATCTCCTCTTTACAAGCGTTGTTGGCTGAATTTGAGGCGTATGGAAGAGTCTCAGACTTCCTTCTCAATCCAGCAAAGTCTGAGATATTAAACATTACTGAGTCCCCAGAGACTTTCAAAGCACTTCGGTCACACTGCCCTCTCAAAATTGCTCACAGATCCTTGAAATATCTAGGGATTTTACTGTTCCACTCCTTAAAAGAGATTGCTGATCATAATTAAAAACATATTAGAGACGAAATCTCTGGTGATTTAGCAATCTGGAGGAATAAAAATATAACGTGGATGGGTCGCATCCACATAGTCAAAATGAATGTCCTGCCAAGGGTGCTTTATATTATGCAGACAATCTCTCATCTGCCTCGCATCTCATACACCAGATGCAATCAGCCATTGAGCCATATATATGGAATCGAGAATAGGCAAGAAAACCATCTACCTACCAAGAGAAAGGGGAGGGGCGGGGGTTCCATCCCTTGAAGCATATCGCAGAGCCATTGGACTCCAACGCCTGGTTGAATGGTGCCATAGTTCGGCCAATAAGGCGTGGATAAGACTAGACAATGAGATTCTAGGCAGGGGTAACGTAGGCTCACTTGCATGGGTCACGGCTTCTCGCCACCCTGGCCAGATAGAACACTATCCCCTACTAAAAGAGGTTTTCCAGAATTGGGACGAGCTGATTCGAGTCTACAGCCATATATCCACTGTTCACTTACCAGTTGTTCTGGTGCGTGAAAACCTGGACAATGGGTTAGCAAACAAAATATATTCTCCTGGATCCTCGTATTCCCTGGCAGACACGGCCATAACCAACGCCCTTCATCAGAATTAAGTGAAGACTCAATAGAGCTGGCTGACTGGGACAACTGGATGTTTGCTTCCTGGTTTAGGGTAGCACAATTTAATCATTACTTCCACAGTCTAAGAGACAAAGCATCCCTCACTAGAGAAAAGACGTTATTTGAGACATTGTGCACCATGGATCGCACCCCAAGACACCTAATATCGCTTCTGTACAGGCTGCTGCTTGTTAAGAGCGACTCTGTTATGCCCACATTTGTGGATGCATGGCACAAAGAGTTGGGTGTGGAGATTGATGCCAAGTCAAGGCAGGGAAACTCGTCAACGCTGATTGCTTAGACTTTGCCTGAGCGGTCAATGCTTCATTTAGATTGTGAAATGTTTTGCAATGGCAGAAAATATGTGCATCTCAATAATGTAGAAAAGAGAAAAAACAGAATTTATGCTTACCTGATAAATTACTTTCTCCAACGGTGTGTCCGGTCCACAGCGTCATCCATAACTTGTGGGAATATTCTCTTCCCCAACAGGAAATGGCAAAGAGCAAAGCAAAAGCTGTCCATATAGTTCCTCCTAGGCTCCGCCCACCCCAGTCATTCGACCGACGGACAGGAGAAACCTTAGGGTGCCGTGGTGACTGTAGTTAAAGAAAGAAATTCATAAAACCTGATTAAAAAACCAGGGCGGGCCGTGGACCGGACACACCGTTGGAGAAAGTAATTTATCAGGTAAGCATAAATTCTGTTTTCTCTAACATTGGTGTGTCCGGTCCACGGCGTCATCCATAACTTGTGGGAACCAATACCAAAGCTTTAGGACACGGATGAAGGGAGGGGGCCAATCAGGTCACCTAAACAGAAGGAACCACGGCTTGCAAAACCTTTCTCCCAAAAATAGCCTCCGAAGAAGCAAAAGTATCAAATTTGTAGAATTTGGCAAAAGTGTGCAGGGAAGACCAAGTCGCTGCCTTACATATCTGATCAACAGAAGCCTCGTTCTTGAAGGCCCAAGAGGAAGCCACAGCCCTAGTAGAGTGAGCTGTGATGCGTTCGGGAGGCTGCCGTCCGGCAGTCTCGTAAGCCAATCGGATGATGCTTTTCAGCCAAAAGGAAAGAGAGGTAGCAGTAGCTTTTTGACCTCTCCTCTTGCCAGAATAAACGACAAACAGAGAAGACGTTTGTCTGAAATCCTTTGTTGCTTTTAAATAGAACTTTAAAGCACGAACTACATCTAAATTGTGTAACAAACGTTCCTTTTTTGAAACTGGATTCGGACACAAAGAAGGCACAACTAATTCCTGGTTAATATTCTTGTTGGAAACAACCTTTGGAAGGAAACCAGGTTTAGTACGCAAAACAACCTTATCTGAATGGAACACCAGATAGGGCGGATTACACTGCAGAGCAGATAACGCAGAAACTCTTCTAGCAGAAGAAATAGCAACCAAAAACAGAACTTTCCAAGATAACATCTTGATATCTATGGAATGTAGAGGTTCAAACGGAACCCCTTGAAGAACTGAAAGAACTAAATTCAGACTCCAGGGAGGAGTCAAAGGTCTGTAAACAGGCTTGATCCTGACCAAGGCCTGAACAAAAGCTTGAACATCTGGCACAGCTGCCAGTCGTTTGTGTAACAAGACAGATAAAGCAGAAATCTGTCCCTTTAGAGAACTCGCTGATAATCCCTTATCCAAACCTTCTTGGAGAAAGGAAAGGATCCTAAGAATTTTGATTTTACTCCATGAGAATCCCTTGGATTCACACCAACAGATATATCTTTTCCATATTTTATGGTAAATTTTTCTAGTTACAGGTTTTCTGGCTTGTACCAGAGTATCTATCACAGAATCCGAAAACCCACGCTTAGATAAAATCAAGCGTTCAATTTCCAAGCCGTCAGCTGGAGGGAAACTAGATTTGGATGTTCGAATGGACCCTGTACTAGAAGATCCTGTCTCAAAGGTAGCTTCCATGGTGGAGCCGATGACATATTCAACAGGTCTGCATACCAAGTCCTGCGTGGCCACGCAGGAGCTATCAAGATCACCGAGGCCCTCTCCTGTTTGATCCTGGCTACCAGCCTGGGAATGAGAGGAAACGGTGGAAACACATAAGCTAGGTTGAAGGCCCAAGGCGTTACCAATGCATCCACTAGAGTCACCTTGGGATCCCTGGATCTGGACCCGTAGCAAGGAACCTTGAAGTTCTGACGAGACGCCATCAGATCCATGTCTGGAATGCCCATAATTGAGTCAACTGGGCAAATATCTCCGGGTGGAGTTCCCACTCCCCCGGATGGAATGTCTGACAACTCAGATAATCCGCCTCCCAGTTGTCTACTCCTGGGATGTGGATCGCAGATAGGTGGCAGGAGTGATCCTCCGCCCATTTTATGATTTTGGTCACTTCTCTCATCGCCAGGGAACTCCTTGTTCCCCCCTGATGGTTGATGTAAGCAACAGTCGTCATGTTGTCTGACTGGAATCTGATGAATCTGGCCTTTGCTAGTTGAGGCCAAGCCCTGAGAGTATTGAATATCGCTCTCAGTTCCAGAATGTTTATCGGGAGAAGAGACTCTTCCCGAGACCATAGACCCTGAGCTTTCAGGGAGTCCCAGACCGCGCCCCAGCCCACTAGAGTGGCGTCGGTCATGACGATGACCCACTCTGGTCTGCGGAAGCTCATTCCCTGGGACAGGTGATCCTGGGTTAGCCACCAACGGAGTGAGTCTCTGGTCTTCTGATCTACTTGAATCACTGGAGACAAGTCTGTATAGTCCCCATTCCACTGTTTCAGCATGCACAGTTGTAATGGTCTTAGATGAATTCGCGCAAAAGGAACTATGTCCATTGCTGCAACCATCAACCCTACTACTTCCATGCACTGAGCTATGGAAGGTCGTGGAACAGAGTGAAGAACTTGACAAGCGTTTAGAAGCTTTGACTTTCTGACATCTGTCAGGAAAATCTTCATTTCTAAAGAATCTATTATTGTCCCTAAGAAAGGAACTCTTGTCGACGGAGACAGGGAACTTTTTTCTATGTTCACCTTCCACCCGTGAGATCTGAGAAAGGCCAGAACGATGTCTGTGTGAGCCTTTGCCTTTGAAAGAGACGACGCTTGTATCAGAATGTCGTCCAAGTAAGGTGCCACTGCAATGCCCCTTGGTCTTAGAACCGCTAGAAGGGACCCGAGTACCTTTGTGAAAATCCTTGGAGCAGTGGCTAGCCCGAATGGGAGAGCCACAAACTGGTAATGTTTGTCCAGAAAGGCGAACCTTAGGAACTGATGATGATCTTTGTGGATAGGAATATGTAGATATGCATCCTTTAGATCCACGGTAGTCATAAATTGACCCTCCTGGATTGTAGGTAAAATCGTTCGAATAGTTTCCATTTTGAACTATGGCACTCTGAGAAATTTGTTTAGAATCTTTAAATCCAGAATTGGTCTGAAAGTTCCCTCTTTTTTGGGAACTACAAACAGATTTGAGTAAAACCCCATTCCTTGTTCCACAGTTGGAACTGGGTGTATCACTCCCATTTTTAACAGGTCTTCTACACAATGTAAGAATGCCTGTCTCTTTATTTGGTTTGAAGATAATTGAGACATGTGGAACCTTCCCCTTGGGGGTAGTTCCTTGAATTCCAGAAGATAACCCTGAGAAACTATTTCTAGTGCCCAGGGATCCTGAACATCTCTTGCCCAAGCCTGAGCGAAGAGAGAGAGTCTGCCCCCTACTAGATCCGGTCCCGGATCGGGGGCTACTCCTTCATGCTGTTTTGGTAGCAGCAGCAGGCTTCTTGGCCTGCTTACCCTTGTTCCAGCCTTGCATCGGTTTCCAAGCTGGTTTGGTTTGCGAAGCATTACCCTCTTGTCTAGAGGCTGCAGAGTTGGAGGCAGGTCCGTTCCTGAAATTGCGAAAGGAACGAAAATTAGACTTATTCTTGGCCTTGAAAGGCCTATCTTGTGGGAGGGCGTGGCCCTTACCCCCAGTGATGTCTGAGATAATCTCTTTCAATTCTGGCCCAAAAAGGGTTTTACCCTTGAAAGGGATAATAAGCAATTTTGTCTTGGAAGATACATCCGCTGACCAAGACTTTAGCCAGAGCGCTCTGCGTGCCACAATTGCAAACCCTGAATTTTTCGCCACTAATCTAGCTAACTGCAAAGCGGCATCTAAAATAAAGGAATTAGCTAACTTAAGTGCGTGAATTCTGTCCATAACCTCCTCATATGGAGTCTCTCTACTGAGCGACTTTTCTAGTTCCTCGAACCAGAACCACGCTGCTGTAGTGACAGGAATAATGCACGAAATAGGTTGCAGGAGGTGACCTTGCTGTACAAAAATCTTTTTAAGCAAACCCTCCAATTTTTTATCCATAGGATCTTTGAAAGCACAATTATCCTCGATAGGAATAGTACTGCGCTTGGCTAGTGTAGAAACTGCCCCCTCGACCTTAGGAACTGTCTGCCATAAGTCCTTTCTGGGGTCGACCATAGGAAATAATTTCTTAAATATAGGAGGGGGGACAAAAGGTATGCCGGGCTTCTCCCACTCCTTATTCACTATGTCCGCCACCCGCTTGGGTATAGGAAAAGCGTCGGGGTGCACCGGAACCTCTAGGAACTTGTCCATCTTGCACAATTTTTCTGGAATGACCAGGTTGTCACAATCATCCAGAGTAGATAGCACCTCCTTAAGCAGTGCGCGGAGATGCTCTAATTTAAATTTAAATGTCACAACATCAGGTTCTGCCTGTTGAGAAATTCTACCTGATCAGAAATTTCCCCATCTGACAAAACCTCCCTCATGGCCACTTCAAATTGGTGTGAGGGTATGACAGAGCAATTATCATCAGCGCCCTCCTGCTCTACAGTGTTTAAAACAGAGCAATCTCGCTTTCTCTGAAATGCAGGCATTTTGGATAAAATATTTGCTATGGAGTTATCCATTACTGCCGTCAATTGTTGCATAGTAACAAGCATTGGCGCGCTAGAAGTACTAGGGGTCTCCTGCGTGGGCAAAACTGGTGTAGACACAGAAGGAGATGATGTAGAACTATGTCTACTCCCTTCATCTGATGAATCATCTTGGGCAACTTTACTATCTGTGGCAGTACTGTCCTTACTTTGTTTGGACGCTATGGCACAATTATCACACAATTTTGAAGGGGGAGACACATTGGCTTCCATACATACAGAACATAGTTTATCTGAAGGCACAGACATGTTAAACAGGCTTAAACTTGTCAATAAAGTACAAAAAACGTTTTAAAACAAAACCGTTACTGTCTCTTTAAATTTTAAACAGGGCACACTTTTTTACTGAATATGTGAAAAACTATGAAGGAATTGTTCAATTTTAACCAAATTTTCACCGCAGTGTCTTAAAGTATTCAAAGCATTGCACCCCAAATATCAGACCTTTAACCCTTAAAATGAGGAAACCGGAGCCGTTTACAGTTTTAACCCCTCTACAGTCCCAGCTACAGCCTTTGCTGCGACTTTACCAAACCCAGGGGGGTATACGATACCAAATGAAGCCTTCTAGGAAACTTTTCAACTACTTCCAGACCCACACACATGCAGCTGCATGTCCTGCTCTCAAAAGTAACTGCGCAGTAATGGCGCGAAAATGAGACTCTGCCTACTACAGAGAAGGCCCTTCCTGACTGGGAAGGTGTCTAAACCAGTGCCTGACGTAAAAAAACGTTCCCCAAAGTTATAAAGTGTGAATTTCAACATCAAGCTGTATAAAATGCCCAAATAAAGCAATCGATCTAGCCCATAAAAGTGTCTACCAGTTTTATAGCCCAAATTAAGCCCTTTATTCTGTTTGAGACTAAGAAAATGGCTTACCGGTCCCCATGAGGGGAAATGACAGCCTTCCAGCATTACACAGTCTTGTTAGAAATATGTCTAGTCATACCTTAAGCAGAAAAGTCTGCCAACTATTCCCCCCAACTGGAGTTATCTCATCTCAACAGTCCTATGTGGGAACAGAAACCGATTTTAGTTACTGCTGCTAAAATCATACTCCTCTCACAAACAGAACTCTTCATCCTTTTCTGTTTCAGAGTAAATAGTACATACCAGCACTATTTTAAAATAACAAACTCTTGATAGTAGAATAAAAAATTACAACTAAACACCACATACTCTTCACCATCTCCGTGGAGATGCTGCTTGTTCAGCGGCAAAGAGAATGACTGGGGTGGGCGGAGCCTAGGAGGGACTATATGGACAGCTTTTGCTGTGCTCTTTGCCATTTCCTGTTGGGGAAGAGAATATTCCCACAAGTTATGGATGACGCCGTGGACCGGACACACCAATGTTGGAGAAAAAGACTCCAGCCAGCCTCTAGACATAAAAAGTATACATACTTTATTGTGACATACATGAGCATAAAAAAATCTTAAAAACAAAGCAACTCAGCTGATGCGGTCTTACGCGTTTCGGCTGTATATGGCCTTACTCATAGACACCAATAATGTAACAATTTTGTTGACTGTTCAAAATGTGTTGCTGTATAACTTGACTCAAAGCTTGTTATAAAATAAAAAAAAAAAAGCAATACTTTATAAAATGTCGAGGGAACCATCACCTCAAACTGAATTGAGATGCTTCCATAGGAAGCCTCCAGAAATATTGACAACCAAAGTCGTCTGCTTCTAACATCCCATATGACGAACTGTCTTCCTAAAAAGAGTTTCTACAACAACCAAAAATTATCCGAACCGGATATACATGAAAATAGGCAAGCGCACAAAAAGTGATAGCCAAGAAGGAATGTGCAAAAAAACAGGTCCTGCCTGTCCTACAACACAAAATCCCCTGTAGAGCTCTGGACTGGGATTCTAAAATAAAATTAATATAAAATGTGTAGAGGAGAAAAAAAAATAGGAAATCCATCCTTCTCCACTCATCTAATCAAGATCACTATCTGATTTAGAGGACAGAGATTCGACTGACGGATCAGTACTAAGAGTCTCTAACATCGCCAAAACTTCTCTCAAAAGCAAGCGCAGACGTGCCATTCTAAATCTAAATACTAAATCCTCTTCAGTCGGAGTACTCAAATCAACAGACTCCGACCCCGGAGGTCCTACCTCTGAAGCCTCAGAGGTAACCGCATCCCCAGATGACTGATTAGATACAATCGTCAATTTACACGATGGACCCTGGGCAGGAGTGCATGGATTAACCCTTCACTTGCACGTAGCAGGAAAAGGCAAAATCGTTAAGGCCGTAGAGATGGCCATGCGGAACTGCGCAGTAACCTCTGGTGGATAAAAGGCCCCTTCAGGCGAAGGAGCAGCGGTACCCGGGGAAACTGCGTGTGTAGGAACAGAAGATTCTAGGGAACACACCTCACTGGATGAGGAATCCTCAGAGGCGGACGGCTCAGTGTTCTCTAACATCTCAACATTGGTTAATGAGAACACCCTGTTGCGGCATACGGAACATAATTGAGAGGGCTGTACTACCCGAACATCCTCACAATATACACAGGTATCAAATTCAGTTTTAGAGGGATCCCCCTTTTAAAATATCAGAATCCTCCATAATTCGTCTAATTATAGAGAAAAAAACAACTGGCACCTTATACCCCCAATGGCTGGGGCACTCACCACCTCCTATGACCCAGACAGAGAAAATCTCTCCTTGCTGCAGACACACAGTCAGGATTAGGAAATGGGGAACAAGTGACCATTCCCTGTCACCCGGTGCGTCATGCAGGACCGCCCCTGCTAAGGAAATGGCACGCCAGCTTAATAAAACTGTGCAGCTCTCTAACCTGTATGTTCCGTATAAGCCTAGGAGCACAAAGGTCTTACACACAAAGCAGTCAAAATCACATAAGAAACATGATTAAACAATCCCATTGTTGAATAATCCCCCTCAGGGGATATTAACCCTTGATTCCATACAGATAAAAAGGAGTCCCACTGTGACCTTGTCTTCTATCATTAACATATGTATAAAAAATTAAACAATCTTACCGGAATCTATGCCGTGGAACAGAAACACAGTCCTTCAAGTTTGACAGATTGTAGCAGCGCTTCTGACATGGACTTGAGTGAAGAAAAAGCAGGCAGCGAAACTCGTCAACGCTGATTGCTTTGGAGCTGTTAATATGAGTCTGGATGGGGTCGCAGAAAGACACTCCCTGCATCTCCAGACTCTAACTTTCATCAATGCTCTCACTGAGAGGCTGACAAGACTACTTAAAACTCCAGTCCCATCTCGAAGGGTACTACCCTCCATAAGGAACTACTCCGAAATCTTCTGATACTTCTTTGCCAACCTCCTGTGACGAAAGGCAAAGAATGACTGGGGGATGAGGGAAGTGGGGGAGGTATTTAAGCCTTTGGCTGGGGTGTCTTTGCCTCCTCCAGGTTCAGTATTCCCACAAGTAATGAATGCACCTATATTAAGAAGATCCCCTTAAAGGGACACTCAAGTCAAAATAAACTTATGATTCTGTAAGAGCAGGCAGTTTTAAGACACTTTCCAATTTACTTCCATTATCAAATTTTGCACATTCTTTTTATGATCACACTTTCTGGGTAACATGTTCCTACTGAGCATGTGCACAAGCTTACTGGGTATACGTATAATAGTCTGTGATTGGATGACATCTGTCACATGACACAAGGGGTCGGAAAATGGGAGAAAAAATAAATTTGACAGAAAAAAAAATCTACTACTTATTTAAAATTCAGAGCAGGTGTTAAATCATTGTCTTTTTAATATGCACTTGTTAATAATGCAATTCTATGGCATTGAGTGGTCCTTTCATGATATGTGACTTACAGGGTACGTTGTGTTGTTAAGGGGTTAAATCCAAAAAAAATTATTTCATGATTCAGATAGAGAAAACAATTTTAAACTTTGTCTGCGTATCTTACTTCTGTGAAGATAGTCCTTTTTACCTGTTTATTCTGTGCATAACTTCTCAGGGGCTAAGAATAATGGAAAGCTGGAGATACTGTAATGTGTAACTGTGATTGTATGCCCCTTTGTGTTTTGTGTGAGGTGATAGGGGCTCTAAAATAAACCCCTTCCCCTTATTATACACCTCCCTGGTGCTTATTTGGGGTAAGTGATCATTATTATTATGGTGATCACCTGTAAATTAGCCAAGCATGTGACCGCAACCTCCACATATCACAATAAGTGCTACTTACATCATCACACGTGTGACATTGTGGAGATACTAGGAATGAAGGAGCACCAAAATGTTAGTTTACATGAAAATGGTTTAAAGGACATACAACCGATACTGTTGCACATCATTAAAAAGAAAAAAAAACAGAATTTATGCTTACCTGATAAATTACTTTCTCCAACGGTGTGTCCGGTCCACGGCGTCATCCTTACTTGTGGGATATTCTCTTCCCCAACAGGAAATGGCAAAGAGCCCAGCAAAGCTGGTCACATGATCCCTCCTAGGCTCCGCCTACCCCAGTCATTCGACCGACGTAAAGGAGGAATATGCATAGGAGAAATCATATGATACCGTGGTGACTGTAGTTAGAGAAAATAATTCATCAGACCTGATTAAAAAAACCAGGGCGGGCCGTGGACCGGACACACCGTTGGAGAAAGTAATTTATCAGGTAAGCATAAATTCTGTTTTCTCCAACATAGGTGTGTCCGGTCCACGGCGTCATCCTTACTTGTGGGAACCAATACCAAAGCTTTAGGACACGGATGATGGGAGGGAGCAAATCAGGTCACCTAGATGGAAGGCACCACGGCTTGCAAAACCTTTCTCCCAAAAATAGCCTCAGAAGAAGCAAAAGTATCAAATTTGTAAAATTTGGTAAAAGTGTGCAGTGAAGACCAAGTCGCTGCCTTACATATCTGATCAACAGAAGCCTCGTTCTTGAAGGCCCATGTGGAAGCCACAGCCCTAGTGGAGTGAGCTGTGATTCTTTCAGGAGGCTGCCGTCCAGCAGTCTCATAAGCCAATCGGATGATGCTTTTAAGCCAAAAAGAGAGAGAGGTAGAAGTTGCTTTTTGACCTCTCCTTTTACCAGAATAAACAACAAACAAAGAAGATGTTTGTCTGAAATCCTTTGTAGCCTCTAAATAGAATTTTAGAGCACGAACTACATCCAAATTGTGTAACAAACGTTCCTTCTTTGAAACTGGATTCGGACACAAAGAAGGCACAACTATCTCCTGGTTAATGTTTTTGTTAGAAACAACTTTCGGAAGAAAACCAGGTTTAGTACGCAAAACCACCTTATCTGCATGGAACACCAGATAAGGAGGAGAACACTGCAGAGCAGATAACTCTGAAACTCTTCTAGCAGAAGAAATTGCAACCAAAAACAAAACTTTCCAAGATAGTAACTTAATATCTACGGAATGTAAGGGTTCAAACGGAACCCCTTGAAGAACTGAAAGAACTAAATTGAGACTCCAAGGAGGAGTCAAAGGTTTGTAAACAGGCTTGATTCTAACCAGAGCCTGAACAAAAGCTTGAACATCTGGCACAGCCGCCAGTTTTTTGTGAAGTAAAACAGATAAAGCAGAAATCTGTCCCTTCAAAGAACTTGCAGATAATCCTTTCTCCAAACCCTCCTGTAGAAAGGATAGAATCTTAGGAATTTTTATCTTGTTCCATGGGAATCCTTTAGATTCACACCAACAAATATATTTTTTCCATATTTTATGGTAAATTTTCCTAGTTACAGGCTTTCTAGCCTGAACAAGAGTATCAATGACAGAATCTGAAAACCCACGCTTTGATAAAATCAAGCGTTCAATCTCCAAGCAGTCAGTTGGAGTGAAGCCAGATTCGGATGTTCGAATGGACCTTGAACAAGAAGGTCCTGTCTCAAAGGTAGCTTCCATGGTGGAGCCAATGACATATTCACCAGGTCTGCATACCAAGTTCTGCGTGGCCACGCAGGAGCTATCAAGATCACCGAAGCCCTCTCCTGATTGATCCTGGCTACCAGCCTGGGAATGAGAGGGAACGGTGGGAATACATAAGCTAGGTTGAAGGTCCAAGGCTCTATCAGTGCATCTACTAGAGTCGCCCTGGGATCCCTGGATCTGGACCCGTAGCAAGGAACCTTGAAGTTCTGACGAGACGCCATCAGGTCCATGTCTGGAATGCCCCATAATTGAGTTATTTGGGCAAAGATTTCCGGATGGAGTTCCCACTCCCCCGGATGGAAAGTCTGACGACTCAGAAAATCCGCTTCCCAATTTTCCACTCCTGGGATATGGATTGCAGACAAGTGGCAGGAGTGATTCTCCGCCCATTGAATTATTTTGATCACTTCCTCCATCGCCAGGGAACTCCTTGTTCCCCCCTGATGGTTGATATATGCAACAGTCGTCATGTTGTCTGATTGAAACCTTATGAATTTGGCCTCTGCTAGTTGAGGCCAAGCTTTGAGAGCATTGAATATCGCTCGCAGTTCAAGAATGTTTATCGGGAGAAGAGATTCTTCCCGAGACCATAGACCCTGAGCTTTCAGGGGTTCCCAGACCGCGCCCCAGCCCACCAGACTGGCGTTGGTCGTGACAATGACCCACTCTGGTCTGTGGAAGCTCATTCCCTGTGACAGGTTGTCCAGGTTCAGCCACCAACGGAGTGAATCTCTGGTTCTTTGATCTACTTGGATCGTCGGAGACAAGTCTGTATAATCCCCATTCCACTATCTGAGCATGCACAGTTGTAATGGTCTTAGATGAATTCGTGCAAAAGGAACTATGTCCATTGCCGCAACCATCAAACCTATTACTTCCATGCACTGCGCTATGGAAGGAAGAAGAACAGAATGAAGTACTTGACAAGAGCTTAGAAGTTTTGATTTTCTGGCCTCTGTCAGAAAAATCTTCATTTCTAAGGAGTCTATTATTGTTCCCAAGAAGGGAACTCTTGTTGACGGGGACAGATAACTTTTTTCTATGTTCACTTTCCACCCGTGAGATCTGAGAAAGGCTAGGACAATGTCCGTATGAGCCTTTGCTTTTGACAGAGACGACGCTTGAATCAGTATGTCGTCCAAGTAAGGTACTACTGCAATGCCCCTTGGTCTTAGCACCGCTAGAAGGGACCCTAGTACCTTTGTGAAAATCCTTGGAGCAGTGGCTAATCCGAATGGAAGTGCCACAAACTGGTAATGCTTGTCCAGAAAGGCGAACCTTAGGAACCGATGATGTTCCTTGTGGATAGGAATATGTAGATACGCATCCTTTAAATCCACCGTGGTCATGAATTGACCTTCCTGGATGGTAGGAAGAATTGTTCGAATGGTTTCCATCTTGAACGATGGAACCCTGAGAAATTTGTTTAGAATCTTGAGATCTAAAATTGGTCTGAATGTTCCTTCTTTTTTGGGAACTATGAACAGATTGGAGTAAAACCCCATCCCTTGTTCTCCTAATGGAACAGGATGAATCACTCCCATTCTTAACAGGTCTTCTACACAATGTAAGAATGCCTGTCTTTTTATTTGGTTTGAAGACAATTGAGACCTGTGGAACCTCCCCCTTGGGGGTAGTTCCTTGAATTCCAGGAGATAACCTTGAGAAACTATTTCTAGCGCCCAAGGATCCTGAACATCTCTTGCCCAAGCCTGAGCAAAGAGAGAGAGTCTGCCCCCCACCAGATCCGGTCCCGGATCGGGGGCCAACACTTCATGCTGTTTTAGTAGCAGTGGCAGGTTTCTTGGCCTGCTTACCCTTGTTCCAGCCTTGCATCGGTCTCCAGGCTGGTTTGGTTTGAGAACTATTACCCTCTTGCTTAGAGGGTGTAGAATTTGAGGCTGGTCCGTTTCTACGAAAAGGACGAAAATTTGGCTTATTTTTAGCCTTAAAAGACCTATCCTGAGGAAGGGCGTGGCCCTTTCCCCCAGTGATGTCTGAAATAATCTCTTTCAAGTCAGGGCCAAACAGCGTTTTACCTTTGAAAGGGATGTTAAGCAATTTGTTCTTGGAGGACACATCCGCTGACCAAGACTTTAGCCAAAGCGCTCTGCGCGCCACAATAGCAAAACCTGAATTTTTCGCCGCTAATCTAGCTAATTGCAAAGTGGCGTCTAAGATAAAAGAGTTAGCCAATTTAAGTGCTTGAACTCTGTCCATAACCTCCTCATACGAAGAGTCTTTATTGAGCGACTTTTCTAGTTCTTCGAACCAGAAACACGCTGCTGTAGTGACAGGAACAATGCATGAAATTGGTTGTAGAAGGTAACCTTGCTGAACAAACATCTTTTTAAGCAAACCCTCTAATTTTTTATCCATAGGATCTTTGAAAGCACAACTATCTTCTATAGGGATAGTAGTGCGTTTGTTTAGAGTAGAAACCGCCCCCTCGACCTTGGGGACTGTCTGCCATAAGTCCTTTCTGGGGTCGACCATAGGAAATAATTTTTTAAATATAGGGGGAGGAACAAAAGGTATGCCGGGCCTTTCCCATTCCTTATTTACAATGTCCGCCACCCGCTTGGGTATAGGAAAAGCATCGGGGGGCACCGGGACCTCTAGGAACTTGTCCATCTTACATAATTTCTCTGGAATGACCAAATTGTCACAATCATCCAGAGTAGATAACACCTCCTTAAGCAGAGCGCGGAGATGTTCTAATTTAAATTTAAAAGTAATAACATCAGGTTCAGCTTGTTGAGAAATTTTTCCTGAATCTGAAATTTCTCCCTCAGACAAAACCTCCCTCCTGGCCCCTTCAGATTGGTGTGAGGGTATGTCAGAACCATTATCATCAGCGTCCTCATGCTCTTCAGTATCCAAAACAGAGCAATCGCGCTTTCTCTGATAAGTGGGCATTTTGGACAAAATGTTTTTAATAGAATTATCCATTACAGCCGTTAATTGTTGCATAGTAAGAAGGATTGGCGCACTAGATGTACTAGGGGCCTCTTGTGTGGGCAAGACTGGTGTAGACACAGAAGGGGATGATGCAGCACCATGCTTACTCCCCTCGCTTGAGGAATCATTTTGGGCAACATCATTATCAGTGGCATCATTGTCCCTACTTTGTTTGGACACTATGTCACATTCATCACATATATTTAAATGGGGAGGAACCTTGGCTTCCAAACATACAGAACATCGTCTATCTGATGGTTCAGACATGTTAACAGGCATAAACTTGATAACAAAGCACAAAAAACGTTTTAAAATAAAACCGTTACTGTCACTTTAAATTTTAAACTGAACACACTTTATTACTGAATATGTGAAAAAGTATGAAGGAATTGTTCAAAATTCACCAAAATTTCACCACAGTGTCTTAAAGCATTAAAAGTATTGCACACCAAATTTGAAAGCTTTAACTCTTAAAATAACGGAACCGGAGACGTTTTTACATTTAACCCCTATACAGTCCCTGGTATCTGCTTTGCTGAGACCCAACCAAGCCCAGAGGGGAATACGATACCAAATGACGCCTTCAATAAGCTTTTTCAGTGGTCCTTAGCTCCTCACACATGCATCTGCATGCCTTGCTTTCCAAAAACAACTGCGCATTAGTGGCGCGAAAATGAGGCTCTGCCTATGACTAGAAAAGGCCCCCAGTGAAAAAGGTGTCCAATACAGTGCCTGACGTTTTTTTTTTAATACATCCCCAAGATTAAAAGAACTATTTATAGTTATAATCCACTAAATATACTTATAAAGTAATCGTTTTAGCCCAGAAAAATGTCTACCAGTCTTTAAAGCCCTTGTGAAGCCCTTTATTCTTATACTAAACTAAGAAAATGGCTTACCGGTTCCCATAGGGAAAATGACAGCTTCCAGCATTACCAAGTCTTGTTAGAAATGTGTCATACCTCAAGCAGCAAAAGTCTGCCCACTGTTTCCCCCAACTGAAGTTAATTCATCTCAACAGTCCTGTGTGGAAACAGCCATCGATTTTAGTAACGGTTGCTAAAATCATTTTCCTCTTACAAACAGAAATCTTCATCTCTTTTCTGTTTCAGAGTAAATAGTACATACCAGCACTATTTTAAAATAACAAACTCTTGATTGAAGAATAAAAACTACATTTAAACACCAAAAAACTCTTAGCCATCTCAGTGGAGATGTTGCCTGTGCAACGGCAAAGAGAATGACTGGGGTAGGCGGAGCCTAGGAGGGATCATGTGACCAGCTTTGCTGGGCTCTTTGCCATTTCCTGTTGGGGAAGAGAATATCCCACAAGTAAGGATGACGCCGTGGACCGGACACACCTTTGTTGGAGAAATATATTTAACTTTCCTAAAAGTCCTAAATCCTAAACAATCTGCTTTTTTATAGTACTGATGTCTTTGGTATTTTCCACTACCCTAGAAAAAGCATGTTGTTACCGACACTGGATTACATTTGGAGGGCAGAGGAAGCTGTCAGAGGCAGTGGTACACAGACATTTTTAAACAAAGCTATGGTGGACGCCTACGAAAGATAAGCACTTTCTTTTATTCAAAAACGATTTGTCATGTTTGTACACAGCTGATACTGAAGCAGGTATGCTCACCCACATGAAAGCAAATATTCTGCTTTATTTAGCACGGAGATTTTTTTTCACAAATAAAAAACGAAAACTTAAAATTATTTTAAAACACCCTATTTTCAATATTTTCTGATTCAGACAGAGCGTACCATTTTTAAAAAGTTTCCAATTTACTTCTATTATTAAATTTGCTTTGTTCCCATGATATTCTTTATTGAAGAGATAGCTAGGTGGGCATCTGGAGCACTAAATGGCAGGAAATAGTGCTGCATCTAGTGTTCTTGTAAATAGATAACATACTTGCAAAACTGCTGCCATATAGTGATCCAGAAATGGCTGGCTTCTAAGCATACATACCTGCTTGTCAACAAAAGATACCAAGTGAACAAAGAAAAGTTGACAATAGAAGTAAATTAGAAAGTTGTTTTTTTTAAATCACATGCTCTATCTGAATTGTGGAGGAAAAATATTGGGTTTCATATCACTTTAAAATAAAACATGCAATTCGAGCACATGTAGGTGGTAAAATACCGCATCAGGTAGCGGCTGAAAACAGAAAAGAAATAGATGATCCCAGTTTATAAATAGGAAGTAATAAGACAATCTGTATACAAACTGATGACCACAGAAACATCAATAACTGTGATCATCACCAATCTCGCAAACAGGTCTAGTCATGGCATTGTATGGTTTGTTAGTAAGGCTAATATAGTCTATCAACAAAAGCATTTTCTATTTTTTTTCATTAGCAAACATAAAGAATTTAAACTTATACTAATATAAAAAAATAGTTGTTCTGCCAATTTACACACAGCTAGATTACGAGTTTTAAGAGCTATAGGGAAATTAACGACCGCCATAAAAGCGGCGTTATTTCACGTCCCTTTAGTGCTGCTATTACAGGTTTTGAAAAAGCAGGCTTGTTTGGGCGATATGGTGGCGTTGAGCTCCATACCGCACCGAAATACAAGCGCTGCTTTGACATGCTCGTGCACGACTTCCCCATGGACATTAATGGGGAGAGCCGGAAAAAAAGAAGCCTAACGCCTGCGATCGCGGAAACAAAAGCTCCGCAACGCAGCCCCATTGATGTCTAAGGAGAAATAAAAAGTAAATGAAAACATACTTACCAAAAGACACCCATCCACATATAGCAGATAGCCAAACCAGTACTAAAACAGTTCTTAGTAGAGGTAATGGTAAATTTGAGAGTATATCGTCGATCTGAAAAGGGAGGTAGGAGATGAATCTCTATGACCGATAACAGAGAACCCATGAAAAAGACCCCCGTTAGAGAAATCATCGTATTCAATAGGTGATACTCCCTTCACGTCCCTCTGACATTCGCTGTACTCTGAGAGGAATCGGGCTTCAACAATGCTGAGAAGCGCATATCAACGTAGAAATCTTAGCACAAACTTACTTCACCACCTCCATAGGAGGCAAAGTGTGTAAAACTGAATTGTGGGTGTGGTGAGGAATGTATTTATAGGCATTTTGAGGTTTGGGAAACTTTGCCCCTCCTGGTAGGATTGTATATCCCATATGTCACTAGCTCATGGACTCTTGCCAATTACATGAAAGAAAGTTATGTTTAAACCTAACACCCTAACATAAAAACGACGTCTAAACAGCGCTAATCTGCCGCCCCCCAACATCGCTGCAACCTACATAATGTTATTAACCCCTAATCTGCTGCCCCCGACATCGCTGCAACCTACATAATGTTATTAACCCCTAATCTGCCGCCCCATAAAATCGCTGCCACCTAAATAAAACTATTAAAGCCTAATATGCCGCTCCCGATATCGCTGCCACCTACATACAGTTATTAACCCCTAATCTGCTGCCCCTAACTTCGCCACCACCTACATTAGTTATTAACCCTTAATCTGCTGCCCCCAATGTCGACTCCACTATACTAAAGTTATTAACCCCTAAACCTCTGGTCTCCATCACTAACACTAAATAAATATATTAACCCCTAAACCTAACCATAACCCTAACGCTAACGTAACCCTAAGCCTAAGTCTAACTCTAACCCTAACTTAAATATAATTAAAATAAATCTAAATAAACCTTACAATTATTACCTAAATAATTCCTATTTAAAACTAAATACCTATAAAATAAAACCTAAACTAGCTACAATATAACTAATAGTTATATTGTAGTTATCTTAGGTTTTATTTTTATTTCACAGGTAAGTTTGTATTTAGTTTAACTAGGTAGACTAGTTAGTAAATAGTTAACTATTTAATAACTACCTAGCTAAAATAAATACAGTTACCTGTAAAATAAAACCTAACCTGCCTTACACTAAAAACTAACATTACAATAAAATTAATTAAATTATTAAAATAAAATTTTCTAAATTACAAAAAAAAATGAAATTATCAAAAATAAAAATGAATTACTCCTAATCTAATAGTCGTATCAAAATAAAAAAAGCCCCCCCAAAATAAAAATCCCTAGCCTACACTAAACTGCCAATGGCCCTTAAAAGGGCCTTTTGCGGGGCATTGCCCCAAAGAAATCAGCTCTTTTACCTGTAAAAAAAATACAAACACCCCCCCAACAGTAAAACCCACTACCCAACCAACCCTCCCAAATAAAAACTAAATCTAAATGAACCTAAGCTAACCATTGCCCTGAAAAGGCAAGGCAACCATTGCCCCTGGCAGTTTAGTGTAGGCTAGGGTTTTTTATTTTGGGGTGGCTTTTTTATTTTGATAGGGCTATTAAATTAGGAGTAATTCGTTTTTATTTTTGATAATTTCGTTTTTTATTTTTTGTAATTTAGAAAATTGTATTTTATTAATTTTATTTTATTGTAATGTTAGGTTTTAGTGTAAGGCAGGTTAGGTTTTATTTTACAGGTAACTTTGTATTTTTTTTTAACTAGGTAGTTAGTAAATAGCTAATAACTATTTACTAACTAGTCTACCTAGTTAAACTAAATACAAACTTAGCTGTGAAATAAAAATAAAACCAAAGATAGCTACAATATAACTATTAGTTATTTTGTAGCTAGGTTAGGGTTTTTTACAGGTAAGTTTGTATTTAGTTTTAAACAGGAATTATTTAGGTAATAATTGTAAGGTTTATTTAGATTTATTTTAATTATATTTAAGTTAGGGGGTGTTAGGGTTAGGTTTAGGGATTAATATATTTATGTAGAGTTAGTGATGAGGGAGGTCAGAGGTTTAGGGGTTAATAATTTAAGTATATTTCGTTGTGGGGGCTTGCGGTTAAGTGGTTAATAGGTTTATTATAGCGGTGGTGTGGGCAGACGGCAGATTAGGGGCTAATAATCTTTAAATAGTGTTTGCGATGCGGGAGGGCGGCGGTTTAGGGGTTAATAGGTTTATGATAGTGGCAACGATGTTGGGGAGCAGCAGAATAGGGGTTAATAATTGTATTTAGTGGCGGCGATGTGCGGAACGGCAGATTAGCGGTTAATAATTTTATTTTAGTGTTTGCGATGTGGGAGAGCCTCGGTTTAGGGGTTAACAGGTAGTTTATGGGTGTTAGTGTACTTTGTAACACTTTAGTTATGAGTTTTATGTTACAGCTTTGTAACGTAAAACTCATAACTACTGACTTTAGATGGTGGTACGAATTTTGTCAGTATAGGGTGTACCGCTCACTTTTTGGCCTCCCAGGCAAACTCGTAATACCGGCGCTATGGAAGTCCCATTGAAAAATGACTTTTTTAAAAGTGCGGTACTGACGTTACGTGACGGCCAAAAAGGTGTGCGGTACACCAATACCAACAAGACTTGTAATAGTGGCGTTAGGGAAAAAGCAGCGTTATGAAGCCTAACAATGCTTTTTCACTTATAACGCAAAACTCTAGTAATCTAGCGGACATACAATTATCATTCAGATCTTCTGTCAATTGAGTGTGTGCAAACTATGTAAACATTATCTGTTGGCTGTTCTGGAACCAGAGAATATTTCCATTTTGCTCCAGAGAATGTAATTACTGTGGTACATGAAGTTTCTCTTTTGTGCAGCTATAAAGGTTGATCTTTCACAGAGTAAGACTGTATTGCTTTGCACAATGTTCATGTATCGTTCCCCCTTTAGGTATACACACAATGCCCTCTTTATAATGAACATGAATTGTTAAACATGTATTATTATAGTATCTTTGCCGTCTGGTTGTATACCTTGCATTATACATTGTTGCCTGCAATATATTAAACTGTGCACCCTAAACTTACATTATTGGGACACTAAAGTCAGTCAAAATGAAAGGGACAGTCTAGGCCAAAATAAACTTTCATGATTCAGATAGAGCATGTAATTTTAAACAATTTTCCAATTTACTTTTATCACCAATTTTGCTTTGTTCTCTTGGTATTCTTAGTTGAAAGCTTAACCTAGGAGGTTCATATGCTAATTTCTTAGACCTTGAAGCCCACCTCTTTCAGATTGCATTTTAACAGTTTTTCACCACTAGAGGGTGTTAGTTCACGTATTTCATATAGATAACACTGTGCTCGTGCACGAGAAGTTATCTGGGAGCTGGCACTGATTGGCTAGACTGCAAGTCTGTCAAAAGAACTGAAAAAAGGGGCAGTTTGCAGAGGCTTAGATACAAGATAATCACAGAGGTTAAAAGTATATTATTATAACTGTGTTGGTTATGCAAAACTAGGAAATGGGTAATAAAGGGATTATCTATCTTTTAAAACAATAACAATTCTGGTATAGACTATCCCTTTAAACTTTCATAATTCAGATAGAGCATACGTGGGGGGGGGTTTACAAATTTTTGCAATATACTTCCAGTATCAAATTGTGCACAGTGTTTTATATGCACACTTTCTGAGGCACCAGCTACTACTAAGCATGTGCAAGAGATCACAGTGTATATTTATATGAGCCTGTGATTGGCTGATAGTCATCACATGATACAGAGGACCAACAAATTAAAGTCAATTTATACATTTGTCAGAAAGAAAAAATATACTATTTAAAGTTCAGAGTAAGTGCTTTTGCATTTCCCGTTTATTAGGCTCTCGTTGAATATTCAATTTTTATTTATTTAAAGGGACACATTAAACACTAAATACATTTTATAAGCATAGTATTGAGGTTATTCCTGGCTCCCTCTAGTCATAGATACTGCCATGTAGAAATCTAGCTATCACTCTGTTCAGTGGTGACCTGTTTGCACATGTGCAGCAACTCTCCTTCAGATACCTGCAATGTGACCTAGGTTCCATGACAGCGCCCATGATTAGAGAGAGGTGTATGAAATGTATTTATGTCTCTAGTGATCATAGAGAATGAACAGGGTTTCTACCTAGCAATGGCCAAGGTGGTATTGCAGTTGTAAATATGACAACATACAGGGACTTGAAACAGGTACAAATACAAATATGCTGCATTCACATATAGGGACTGGGTAGTTTAAGAAACAGAAGAGAAATAGGAGACATTAAAGAGAGATTGGAGACAAAGACATAAAATAGCAGTATACAGAAGCATAAAACTCCTTCACCATCATTTTAATGGCAATACATATACTAGGATTGTAAGACAAACAACATCAGTGATTTACTGAAAGCTGACAACTACAAAATGTGCTCTTTTCTCTCATTGAAAATAAGCTCTAAACAAGATCCTGGGATAAACTGGGTGACTGGGATGATTAGTTGAAGTGACCATTCACAGATGTAGAGACATATGGGAGCCAGTGCCAATGCACCACAACCTGTTGTACAGTGTCAAGAGAACAGGTTTGTCCCCTGCTAATGGTCACATGAAGTGAAGGGCAACTATCCTCAAAGATTTAAGCTAATTACAACTGTTTTCTCTTTCTGCAGCCTCACCACTAAACAAAAACACTTAAAAATATATCAAAATAAACACATTTGGTATAATTTTTTTACTATATGTACATTTAGGTTTAAAGTAGCATCATAAATTATCTAAATATATTAAAAGAGGAAACATACTAATTAACTGATCCTGACCAAATTGGGACTTGATAGAACTATGTACACATTTTAAAATGTAAAATTAAACTTGCATGTTTCAGATAGAGCATGTCATTTTAAGACTTCACTTCTACTTTCAAATGTGCTTTGTTCTCTTGATATCCATTGTTGAAAAAGAATATGCATATATCCTACACTAGTGGGATCTAGCTGGTCATTGGTGCCTGCACAAATTTGTCTCTTGAGATTAGCTAGCTTGCACTAGACTAGTGCATTTCTATTCCTTCAGCAAATGATATCAAGGGAATTAAGCAAATTTGATAATGGAAGTAATTTGGAAAGTTGTTTAAAATGGTATGTTCTATCATGTCTCTTTAACACAATAACAATTTAAACAAAGAACTGGACCTTAAAGGGACAGTGTACTGTAAAACTATTTCCTTTTAATGTGTTTCCAATGACTTGTTACATCAACGGCAGATTATACAATGTATGTGAAATTTGCTCCTTTAGGTTTATTTTTTGCATATGAAGTAGCTGTTTTTGAAGAGTTTTAATCACAATCCATCGAAATAAACTGAGCTTGCAGGGAAAACATATAGTATCATTATTTTATCTCTATCTGAGCAAGTGTAATTGACAATTAACATTTTAATACAAAAATCTCAAGCCCCCCACTGAGTGTAAATTATTCTTGACCTTCTTGTTTACATAACTTTTCTACAGCCAAAACGTAAAGGGACAGTAAACACCAAAAATGTTATTGTTTAAAAAGATAGATAATCCATTTATTTACCATTCCCCAGTTTTGCATAACCAACACTGTTAAATTAATATACCTAGTATCTAAGCTTCTGCAGACCTCATTATCTCAGATCTTTTGACAGACTTGCATTTCGGGCACTTAGTGCTGACTCTTAAATAACTCCACGGGCATGAGCACAGTATTATCTATATGGCACACATGAACAAACAGTTCATGTTATTAGCTATTCACAGCCAGACTGTGAGATAAGAGGTGGACTGCAGAATCTTAGAAATTAGCATATGAGCCTCCTAGGTTTAGCCTTTACTGAAAAATACCAGGTTAAAAAAGCAAATTTGATGATAAAAGTAAATTGGAAAGTGGTTTAAAATTACATGCCCTAGTTAATCATGAAAGTTTAATTTGGATTTTACTGTCCCTTAACGACGCATGTCGTACAGGGTACGTCGCACACAAACTGGTCTTTAAAGACCAACGACGTACCCTGTACGACATTAGGGGTTTAAAGCGTCTGGAAGCGATCCTGCTCGCTTCCAGCCGCTTTCCGGTTATTGCAGTGATGCCTCGATATCGAGGCATCCTGCAATAACACCCCTTGGCCATCCGATGCAGAGAGAGCCACTCTGTGGCCCTCTCTGCATCAGACATCGATGGCCGGTATCGTTGGTGGGTGGGAGCTTACGTGGGAGGCGGGTGGGCGGCCATCGATGGGCCATATGACGTCGAGGGGGGCGGGATCGTGGGCGGGATCGTCGGGGGCGGGCGCGTGCACAGAGTGGAAGCGGGTGGGAATGGCTACACTACAGATTTTTTTAAAAAAAAAGTGGGCTAGAGTGGGGTAAAATTTAATTTAAAAAGCATCTAAGGGATCTGGGAGGGGGTGGGGGGTTGGTCTTTGGCTGGGGGGAAGCTACACTACAGAAAAAAATAATAAAATAATAAAAAGCAGTTATTTTAGTAAACTGGGTACTGGCAGACAGCTGCCACTACCGAAGATGGCTACCAATAAGGTAGAGGGGAGGGTTAGAGAGCTGTTTGGGGGGGGGGGGGATCATGGAGGTTGGGGGCTAAGGGGGGATCCTACACATTAGCATATGTAAATATGCTATATAAAAAAATACCTTTTATTTTGGTACTGGCAGACTTTCTGCCAGTACTTAAGATGGCGGGGACAATTGTGGGGTGGGGGAGGGAAGAGAGCTGTTTGGGAGGGATCAGGGGGTGTGATGTGTCAGGTGGGAGGCTGATCTCTACATTAAAGCTAAAATTAACCCTGCAAGCTCCCTACAAACTACCTAATTAACCCCTTCACTGCTAGACATAATTCACGTATGATGTACAGCAGTATTTAGCTGCCTTCTAATTACCAAAAAGCAACGCCAAAACCATAGATATCTGCTATTTTTTAACAAAGGGGATCCCAGAGAAGCATTTACAACCATTTGTGCCATAATTGCACAAGCTGTTCGTAAATAATTTCAGTGAGAAACCAAAAGTTTGTGAAAAAAATTGTGAAAAAGTGAACGTTTTTTTTTTTTTATTTGATTGCATTTGGCGGGGAAATGGTGGCATGAAATATACCAAAATGGGCCTAGATCAATACTTTGGGTTGTCTACTACACTACAGCTAAAAATTAACCCTACAAGCTCCCTAATTAACCCCTTCACTGCTGGGCATAATACACGTGTGGTGCGCAGCTGCATTTAGCGGCTTTCTAATTACCAAGAAGCAACGCCAAAGCCATATACGTCTGCTATTTCTGAACAAAGGGGATCCCAGAGAAGCATTTACAACCATTTGTGCCATAATTGCACAAGCTGTTTGTAAATAATTTCAGTGAGAAACCTAAAATTGTGAAAAATGTAATGTTTTTTTTTCATTTGATCGCATTTGGCGGTGAAATTGTGGCATGAAATATACCAAGATGGGCCTAGATCAATACTTGGGTTTGTCTACTACACTACACTAAAGCTAAAATTAACCCTAGAAGCTCCCTACATGCTCCCTAATTAGCCCCTTCACTGCTGGGCATAATAGAAGTGTGGTATGCAGTGTCATTTAGCGGCCTTCTAATTACCAAAAAGCAACGCCAAAGCCATATATGTCTGCTATTTCTGAACAAAGGGGAACCCAGAGAAGCGTTTACAACCATTTATGCCATAATTGCACAAGTTGTTTGCAAATAATTTCAGTGAGAAACCTAAAGTTTGTGAAAAAAATTGTGAAAAAGTGAACAATTTTTTTTATTTGATCTCATTTGGAGGTGAAATGGTGGCATTAAATATACCAAAATGGGCCTAGATCAATACTTTGGGATGTCTTCTAAAAAATATATATATATACATGTCAAGGGATATTCAAGGATTCCTGAAAGATATCAGTGCCCCAATGTAACTAGCGCTAATTTTGAAAAAAAGTGATTTGGAAATAGCAAAGTGCTACTTGTACTTATTGCCCTATAACTTGCAAAAAAAGCAAAGAACATGTAAATATTGGGTATTTCTAAACTCAGGACAAAATTTAGAAACTATTTAGCATGGGTGTTTTTTTGGTGGTTGTAGATGTGTAACAGATTTTGGGGGTCAAAGTTATATTTATAAAAAATTTTATAGTAAATTATAAGATATGATGAAAATAATGGTATCTTTAGAAAGTCCATTTAGTGGCGATAAAAACTGTATATACCGGTAATATGTGTGGGTACAGTAAATAAGTAAGAGGAACATTACAGCTAAATACAAACACCGCAGAAATGTCCTTAAGGGAAAGAAATTGAAAAATGGCCTTGTCCTTAAGGGGTTAAGCTATTTGCAGACAATTAAATATACTTCAGCAGGGAGCATACTAAAGGGAAGAACATTTTTAAAGTACACTGTACACCGATGAAGATCTTGTGTAGGGGAACTATCAATGAGGGAGTTTGTGTATAATGGTTGTTTAGCAGTAAGGGAGGTTATGGGGTCTAATAGTGAATGGGGGGGATATCAAGTGGGGGCTCCATTGAGTAATGGGGGGTTACTGTGGTAGGGACATAGTCACACAGGGTCCTCGGTGGAAATGTTTTTAATTATTATGTGTACATGGCCATTTTGATTGTCCCCATAGATAAAAAAAATAACTAAACTGAGCTGATTCTTGCAAAAGTACATTCAATAGTCACAACATTTACTGGACACAGCTTAATAAAAGCCAGGAAACTGGGCAGACTGAAAACTATGCAGCCAATGCAAACTGGGTAAATATAGTGACAACATTTTCTTTTTGCAGATCTGTTTGTACAGCTGCATAAAAATCCCTGTTATGTAGAGATGGGGAGCTGTTTGTATGGTACTAAACAGGAGGCTCTTTATAACTAAATGTAATAAAGAGTCTGATAATGAGTATTCAACTAAAATCACAATAAGCACTGGCACCTATGCCATATAGATGCCATGTTACTGCACAGTAACCTTATTAGTAATCTCCAACAATAAAGTACAACACTGACCAGCCACTACCACAAAAAAAAATAAAAAAAAATAACAAAACTGGCAGTGACCTGGCTCCCCACTGCAATACTATACACAAAAATGTTCACTGTCCCTTTAAGATGCTTAATGGTGTTAAAATATGTTATTGTATTTGCTCCCTAGCGCTCTTGCAGTAACCCTTATCAATATAATTAGATTTTTCATTATTTTCTTTAAAATTAATACTTTTTTTTTTTAAATTGATTACATTTTTTAAAAAGTCTAATTTTTAAAACACTAAAATCAGTAAAATTATGGTCACAAAATCACATGACACATTAATTATGAGCTGATGTTTGATAGGGAATTGATTTGTGAGTTAAATGCACAAAACTGTTTTGGTATGATCACTTATTATGGGGTTCTGCCGTCTATATGAAGCAGCAGAATTATATGAAGCAGCAGTCTTAACCAATACTTCCTAAAAAAACCTCAGTGAATTATAATCTCCCTGCACTGATCTGATCAGGGTGATTGACAACAGAGGATGTCACTGCAAAAACATCCTCTTTTTCAATAACTTGCCATGCAGGTTGGGCATTCTGATAACCTGTGAACCTTGTCTGCCCGGATAATGTTAATTCTGCCTGTGTATCTGATCTCCCTTAAATTTCCCATAATTAGAATTATGGATTTTTTTATTTTTAGTTATCTAGATTAGTGCAATACACACTGAAGCATTTGCTTTGTGTGCATTAGAACATCCACATACCTTTACTAAAATAAATGGATTCTACTGCTTCTAATTAATAGCAAATATTTCATCTTTTAACCTCATCCTTCATAGAAAATGTTTGGATGTGCATTTATTTCATGGGCCCCCAGCATCAAAAAGGTTAATATATGTCAAGCACTATCTCTCCAGATAAGTAAAAATGTAAATCCTAATATTCAGAGCAGTGGAAAACAAACAGACGGGCCCTGTAGCGATGTATCCAATCTGTCCCAGCAAAACGTCTGACAGCTGCAACACTAACAAAATTAACAGTGGATGAATTAGTACCAGACGCTAAACAGTCGCCATGGAGGAAATCATCCTTCTCATTTTAGGTTCCAGCATGGTGGGGGGGGGGGGGGGGGGGGAGTAAAGGAAGGAAACTGGCAAAGGAGAGGGCTAATAAGTTGTACTTTAAGGTATTTAGGGAAATATATAATTGCTTACATTAGTTACTGAAGCTCATGACTGTTTAACTATTAAAATATTGCTCTATGACACATAATGGTTTCATGACAAAGAAAGTAAAAGGCAATCTTAAGATGGTAAAAAAGGAATCATCAGCTTTTACCATCATTAATTAAAACAAAATTTTGTCTAGAGAAAGTAACTAAATAATCATATTGTGCATTTTGAGTAAATATTGAAGCTTAACACTATGGAATGAGAATATTATAACATCACAACTTGCAATGAATCACAGTAACTGTAAAAAATATAAATAGGCTTTAAAGGGACATTAAACACTTTGAGATGGTAATATAAAATGATAAATTGTATATATAAAACAACTCTGCAATATACTTTCATTATTTATTTTGTCCTCTTTGCCTGTAATTCCATTCAGAAATTGTGAGCTTTTCAGTTCCTGTTAGAAATGGAAGTGCAGAACTCTGTTAAATCCAGCACAACCATTGGCTGCACACTCTAGTGACCTATTTATAACTGACCCTAATTGGCCACAGCAGAGAAGGTAACACAAGTTACAACATGGCAGCTCCCAGTGTTTTATAGACACTAAAACGTTGCACTTATTTTGTCACTTTTTAAACAACTAATGAAACTTTAAAAAATACATCTACATGTTACTCATGGACTAATCTTTTCTGTGAATGCACCATTATATATAGCATGTATTTAGTGTTTAATGTTCCTTTAAAAGCATGTAAATTATAGACAATTTGTTTAACCTGTGCTTATTAAAGGATTCCAAAACTTTCCGTTTTTGGCCACAACCTGAAAATCAATTTCCAATCAATAAGGTGTACATTTATTCAACAACTTAATTTTACAGTCCAATGAACTTTAGAAACGCTATAAAATTAAATAAATTTTTTTGCAGATGACGTCATTATATCCAACCCTCTAATATGGGCCGTGCACGACCAAACCCAATTTCCTATTTCGTGCATATCATTATGTGACAATGTAGTCACCATGCGCATGCGAGTTGCGATCCGTTGTGGCAAGCATATTTGCACATAAAGTGTCCATAACAATAGTATTTGGTTCCATCAGAGTAATCGTCATAATATCCACAAAGTGTCTATTCTAATGAAATTAATATGTGTTTAATTGATCATTTTTCATATTGTGCTATAAAGATTTAATGTTCGTTATTGTTAGGGTTGATTCTCGCATCGCAGCGCAGCACTCAGCTCTTACCTGCTATGTGTAGCGTATTCATCAGCTATGTCTGATTTAGATACAGGGTCTTCCTGTCTGCTGTGAGTGATGTGCCGGGATATTGCGCATGCGCATAGCGTCCAAAAATCGCCATTTTGATAACCTGGGTTATCGTTCAGGATTAGAGTTTAGAAAACAATAGCCAGCAGTGGGTTTGGAAATAAATTGATTTTCTATATCGGATTGCTAATAAACGGTAATAATTTGACAAACAATGCTAATTACATAACTATTCAAAATATATCGATATTTTGATTGAAGATAAGTTTTTTTCTGGGTTTAGTGTCCCTTTAAAAAGAAGGGTTTTAGTGGATGGAATAAGATTGCTATCACAAATGCAAGCGGGTGCGATTCTTTATCATTGTACATAAATTGTGACATACGAATATAAATCTACATTTTCAAATGCAATTTTTTTGGGGGGGAAATACAATTTTTATTTAGAAAACAAATCTTTAATTACAAATACAATTTTTTTTTTTCTAATTACACTTTTGTTTTTTTGGAAGTACAATCTTGTTTTTTAAGAATTACACTTGTTTTTTGGAAATACAATAAGATTTTTTTTTGGAAGTACAATTCTTTTTTTTGGAATTACACTTCAAGTATGTGTCAAAAATAAATCTAGTTCCCATTTTGCTATGTGCCTGGGAAATAGCTGCTCTTTTGTTTCAATTAAATGTGGAGAAATGACTGATAATTCAAGCACATCAACATCTCAGGTAAACATTTTAACATTTATCATGACAGACAGCATGGCTTAACATGCCAGTAGTGATTGTTTTCTTTAGCATAACAATATACAGAGGAGTATTAATTGTCATGTTTTTAAACAGTTTTCATGGTAGAAGCAAACACTTACTGTATGTAGCATGTGGTCTTCTTTCAGAGTATCTTTTATAATACAACATTAAAACATGCCCAAAGCGCTTATTCTGCCTTGTTTAATAATAATAATAATAATAATGGGAATATTTATTTTGATGATTTAATCACAGCTTTTATATTTAAAGCTTTTCTTCGTTAAAACCGTGTTAGCCCCCCCATATTCAAAATTTTAACAAATGATCATTCCATTTGTTAGATCTTTGTTAGATCAGGTTAGATCAACAGTTTTTTTTGTTAGATCTACTCTAAAATATGAAATATTAACAATCTTTGTCAGGGGGGGCTAACCCGTAGCCAGCCCCCCTCAACAAAAATGTTGACAAAATGTTAATGATTATGATAGCTCCACGTTAGATCAGGTTTGATCTGCCAAAAGTTTTGTTAGATCTAGTCTAATTACTGAGATATTGCATTTTTAATGAGGGGGGCTAGCCCCCCTCAACAGAAATCTGGACCAAATTTTATTGATTTTGATAGATATACGTTAGATCAGGTTAGATCAGGTTAGATCAACTGTTTTTTTTCGTTAGATCTATCACGCAAGCGGCGGTATTCACAATCCTATTTTGTGTGCGGGGGAGGGGTGATCCCCGGGTTAGCCCCCCTCAACTGAAATCTGGATTAAATGTTATTGATATTGATAGATATACATTAGATCAGGTTAGATCAACTGTTTTTTTCGTTAGATCTATCACGCAAGCGGCGGTATTCACATTCCTATTTTGTGTGCAGGGGATGGGTGGGCTAGCTCCCCCTCAACTGAAATCTGGACCAAATTTGATTGATTTTGATAGATATACGTTAGATCAGGTTAGATCAACTGTTTTTTTTTGTTACATCTATCATGCAAGAGGCGGTATTTGGTAGCATGCATGCAGGAGCGCATGTCCATGCACAGACCAGTCAGTGCTTTTGCATGCACTGTATCCATTTGGCCTGTGAGGGACGTTAGACAGGGCGCAAAGTGGGCGGGGTTTCATAAAATATAATGTGCAATATCTCCTAAACAAAACCGGCACAAACGTTAGTTTTTGCAGCACAAATCAGCACAAACGCAGCACAAACAAATGGTATATTTGTTTTTAAAATTTAATATCATGGGGTGCAAAGTGGGCGGGGTTTCATAAAAAATAATGCGCAATATCTCCTAAACCAAATCGGCACAAACTTTAGTTTTTGCAGAACACATCAGCACAAATGCAGCACAAACAAATGGTATATTTGTTTTTAAAATTGAATAAATTGGGGTGCAAAGTGGGCGGAGTTTCAGCAAATGTAATGCACAATATCTCCGAAACCAAACGGGCAGAAACATTTGTTTTGCAGCACAAATTAGCACAAACAAATTATATATTTGTTTTTAAAATTTAATGACATGGAGTGCAAAGTTAGCAGAGTTTCAGCAAATATAATGCGCTATATTTTCTAAACTAAACCGGCACAAACATTTGTCTTTCCAGAACAAATCATCACAATATACAATGGTATATTTGTTTTTAAAATTTAATAACATGGGGTGCAAAGTTGGCAGAGTTTCATTAAAACATAATGTGCAATATCTCCTAAACCAAACCAAACGTTAGTTTTTGCACCACAAATCAGCACAAATGATATATTTGTATTCAGTTTTTACAAACATGGGGTGCCAACTTCACAAACGGCTTGTGCTGCGCGGCAGTTACCAGCATATACCTTTCACTACATGCGCATTTTTTCCATAGGATTACATCGAACAAATTTGCGCATAGTACAAGAAATACACTGTAACTGCTGTGCTGCGCAAGAACTGGCGTAGAAGCCCTGCGCGTTCAATGTAATCTAGCCCCTAGTCTTTAATAAAAAAATGGTGGATAATAGTCTTGGGTTTCCTTCTGTTTTCCATCAGGTGGACCCCAGGGCTAGGGTGGTCATGACTCAGCCAACTCCAGAGAGGTTGGGAGGTACTTAGATGGGGTCAAGCTGCATTTTGTGATGTCACATAACCCCACTCCTGCTTTGTAAAGCATTACCAGCAGCAAATGTTGGTAGGCATGCTATTAACACCAAGGTGAACTGAGATGTAAGAGATATGAAAGTTAATACTTATTATAATAAAATCAGCAATATTAAATGTGATAATCTTCCATTCCCTGCTTCCTACACCCTGGTGGTATGTGGGGGGCGTAGTTTGTCACTGCTGGATGTCTCTTGGTCTTGTGCAGAGCTTTGGGGCAGGGTTATAATAACGTCCCTCACAGGCCAAATGGACACAGTGCGTGCAAAAGCACTGACTGGTCTGTGCATGGACATGCTCTCCTGCATGCTACAGAATACCGCCGCTTGCGTGATAGATCTAACCTGATCTAAAGTATATCTATCAAATTCAATAAAATTTGATCCTGATTTCAGTTGAGGGGGAGCTAACCCAGGGATCACCCCTCCCCCGCACACAAAATAGGATTGTTAATACCGCCGCTTGCGTGATAGATCTAACGGGAAAAAAAACCCTCCCCTGCACACAAAATAGGATTGTGAATACCGCCTCTTGCATGATAGATCTAACGAAAAAAAAACAGTTGATCTAACCTGATCTAACATATCTATCAAAATCAATAAAATTTGGTCCAGATTTCAGTTGAGGGGGGGCTAACCCGTGATCACCCCTTCCCCGCACACAAACTAGGATTGTGAATACCGCCATTTGCGTGATAGATCAAACAAAAAAAAAGTTGATCTAACCTGATCTAACGTATATCTATCAAAATCAATAAAATTTGGTCCAGATTTCAGTTGAGGGGGGCTAACCCAGGGATCACCCCTCCCCCGCACACAAAATAGGATTGTTAATACCGCCGCTTGCGTGATAGATCTAACGGGAAAAAAACCTGTTTTCCATCAGGTGGACCCCAGGGCTAGGGTGGTCATGACTCAGCCAACACCAGAGAGGTTGGGAGTCACTTAGATGGGGTCAAGCTGCATTTCGTGATGTCACATAACCCCACCCCTGCTTTGCTGAGCATTACCAGCAGTGAATGTTGGTAGGCATGCTATTAACACCAAGGTGAACTGAGATGTAAGAGATATGAAAGTTAATACGTATTATAATAAAATCAGCAATATTAAATGTGATAATAGGAGATGCATTACTTGTAATTTTATAGAACACAATACTAAAGAATGTATTTATTCTGTTATAGGACAAATGTATACTATAAAATAATCTTATAAAGAGTACAATAATCTTCCATTCCCTGCTTCCTACACCCTGGTGGTATGTGGGGGGCGTAGTTTGTCACTGCTGGATGTCTCTTGGTCTTGTGCAGAGCTTTGGGGCAGGGTTATAATAACGTCTCTCACAGGCCAAATGGACACAGTGTGTGCAAAAGCACTGACTGGTCTGTGCATGGACATGCTCTCCTGCATGCTACCGAATACCGCCGCTTGCGTGATAGATCTAACAAAAAAAACAGTTGATCTAACCTGATCTAACGTATATCTATCAAATTCAATCAAATTTGATCCAGATTTCAGTTAAGGGGGAGCTAGCCCAGTGATCACCCCTCCCCCGCACACAAACTAGGATTGTGAATACCGCCATTTGCGTGATAGATCAAACAAAAAAAAACAGTTGATCTAACGTATATCTATCAAAATCAATAAAATTTATTCCAGATTTCAGTTGAAGGGGTGCTAACCCGGGCATCACCCCTCCCCCGCACACAAAATAGGATTGTTAATACCGCCGCTTGCGTGATAGACTTAACAAAAAAAAAACTGTTTATCTAACCTGATCTAACGTATATCTATCAAAATCAATAAAATTTGGTCCAGATTTCAGTTAAGGGGGGCTAGCCCAGTGATCACCCCTCCCCCGCACACAAAATAGGATTGTGAATACCGCCGCTTGCGTGATCGATCTAATGAAAAAAATAGTTGATCTAGCCTGATCTAACATATATCTATCAAAATCAATAAAATTTGATCCAGATTTCAGTTAAGGGGGAGCTAGCCCAGTGATCACCCTTCCCCCGCACACAAACTAGGATTGTGAATACCGCCATTTGCGTGATAGATCAAACAAAAAAAACAGTTGATCTAACCTGATCTAACGTATATCTATCAAAATCAATAAAATTTGGTCCAGATTTCAGTTGAGGGGGGACTAACCCGGGGATCACCCCTCCCCCGCACACAAAATAGGATTGTTAATACCGCCGCTTGCGTGATAGACCTAAAGAAAAAAGACCAGTTGATCTAACCTGATCTAACGTATATCTATCAAAATCAATAAAATTTGGTCCAGATTTCATTTGAGGGGGGGCTAAAAATGTAATATCTCAGTAATTAGACTAGATCTAACAAAATTTTTGGCTGATCAAACCTGATCTAACGTGGAGCTATCTTAATCAATAACATTTTGTCAACATTTTTGTTGAGGGGGGGCTGGCTACGGGTTAGCCCCCCCTGAAAAAGATTGTTAATATTTCATATTTTAGAGTAGATCTAACGAAAAAAAAAACCTGTTGATCTAACCTGATCTAACAAAGATCTAACAAATGGAATGATCATTTGTTAAAATTTTGAATATGGAGGGGCAAACCCGGGTGAGGTTTTTCTTCTCCACATTTAATTGAAAGTAAAAGAACAGCTACTTCCCAGGCAAACAAAGTGAATGCTGTGACATCACAAGTCTTTAGCAAAATGGAAACTAGATTTATTTTGGACACATACTGGAATTGTAATTCCAAAAAAAGAATTTTACTTCCAAAAGACAAAATCGTATTGTATTTACAAAAATCAAGTGTAATTCCAAAAAACAAGATTGAAGTTCCAAAAATTAAATTATACTTCTAAAAAAAAGAATTGCAATTGTAATTAAAGATTTGAATTGTAAAAAAAAAAAATTGTATTGGTATATCACAATTTATGTACAATGATAAAGAATTTATTTATTATTTTTTTTTTTTACAGCAATCTTTTTCCATATTAGTGAAACATTACAACGAAACACAACGATAACACATATCCCCACAAACACTTCAGATATTATAAATATGTATACGCGATAGGTTTCTTCATTTGTATAGTTATTTTATTCTTTGGGCAAGATTTACAAAAAAACAAAAACAAAAAAGCAATAAATAAAAAACATACTTTAAAAAAAATTCTCTAAATTTGATTTTATTATGGTATCTCTTAAAATCTAAAGGACTCGTTTCAATTATTTTTCACTGCAAAGTACTTTAAAGGCTGTGCCCTAAGACTATTTATTGCAGTTCTGTATCTGCTCCAATAGAAATATTTTTTTTTCTCACTTTACAAATCTTAATTATTATTTTCCTTGAACTATTGTACAATTTAAAAGACTAATTCCGCTAATTTCTGTTGTGCATTTGTTATAAACCGAGTTATTTTTCTATTTTCCAGTCACTTGGCTCCTACCAGGGATAGGCACAGACAAAGGCTGTGGCGGACATTTTCCAAAGTACAGACCTTAGTGAAGGATACCAAGGTACATTTGAAATTAGAAACATTATTTTATAGTGCTTGGTGTTAATATACTGATGCAGATACCACTGATCCTATAACCAGCCTTCCTCTGGCTATACCCATGAGCCAGTGTCACTACTGTGTCTTTGTATAGTGTTTGGTGTTATTATACTGATGCAGATAGCACTGATCCTATAACCAGCCCTCCTCTGGCTATACCCATGAGCCAGTGTCACTACTGTGTCATTATATAGTGCTGGGTGTTATTATACGGATGCAGATACCACTGACCCTAAAACCAGCCCTCCTCTGGCTATACCCATGTGCCAGTGTCACCACTGTGTCATTATACAGTACTGGGTGTTATTACTGATGCAGATACCACTGACCCTATAACCAGCCCTCCTCTGGCTATACCCATGAGCCAGTGTCACTACTGTGTCATTATATAGTGCTGGGTGTTATTATACAGATGCAGGTACCACTGACCCTATAACCAGCCCTCCTCTGGCTATACCCATGTGCCAGTGTCACCACTGTGTCATTATACAGTGCTGGGTGTTATTACTGATGCAGATACCACTGACCCTATAACCAGCCCTTTGTGTCTTTGTATAGAGCTGGGTGTTATTATACAGATTCAGACACACATCCAGTATTTCACTCAGGCTTTATTTTTTCCATAACTTATCACTCAATATCACTAGCAGTCTCTTGACAAGCCTCTTGACTAACTTTATTCACACTACATTTTTTTTTTATTCCTATTATTTAATCAGAAAGAAAATATATACTAAGGTTGTGGCGGACACTGCAAGGGCTAGTCATGGAAACCTTGCCTATCCCTGGCTTCTACTGAGCATACAAAAGGAAAATATTTGTGTCTATTTTTCATATTTCTGCAGTGCACCAGAGAAGGAGAATCACTATTAAAGGGAATGAAACCCAAAAACATAATTTATGCTTACCAGATAAATTCATTTCCTTCCGGATAGGGAGAGTCCACGGCTTCATTCCTTACTGTTGGGAAATACAACACCTGGCAAAGACACCCCAGCCAAAGGCTTAAATATCCCTCCCACTTCCTCATTACCCCAGTCATTCTGCCGAGGGAACAAAGAAAAGTAGGAGAAACATTAGGGTATAAATGGTGCCAGAAGAATAAAATAAATAGGGGACCGCCCATAGACAAGAAAAAACGTGCGGGGGCCGTTGACTCTCCCTATCCGGAAGGAAAGGAATTTATCTGATAAGCATAAATTATGTTTTCCTTCCTAAGATAGGAAGAGTCCATGGCTTCATTCCTTACTGTTGGGAAAACTATACCCAAGCTCCAGAGGACACTAAATGAATAACGGGAGGGAACAAAAAGGAAGAGGCGGACCCTATTCTGAGGGCACCACAGCCTGCAAAACTTTTCTCCTGAAAGCTGCTTCTCCGGAGTCCACAACCCCTGTGCCTTTCTGGCACCCCAAACAGCTCCCCATCCGGATAGGCTTGCGTCCGTAGTCACAATCTTCCAGGTTGGTCTTAAGAAGCATGTCACTCGGGACAGATGATCTGGACAGAGCCACCAAGAGAGCAATTCTCTT
The DNA here is from genome assembly GCF_027579735.1 of Bombina bombina. Classification (NCBI taxonomy): domain Eukaryota; kingdom Metazoa; phylum Chordata; class Amphibia; order Anura; family Bombinatoridae; genus Bombina; species Bombina bombina. Next base: position 588,325,480 of record NC_069502.1, read on the forward strand.
GACTGGCTGTCTAATACAATCTGTTGAGACAGATCTGAATGATCGCCGTTCCACTGTCTCAGCATGCACAGTTGTAAAGGTCTGAGACGGAACCTGGCAAAAGGAATGATGTCCATGCAGGACACCATGAGACCAATCACCTCCATACACTGAGCCACAGAGGGACTCAAGGAGGTCAAGAGGGCAAGACATGCCGAAGTTAGCCTGCAACGTCTCTGGTCTGTTAGAAATATCCTCATGGATATGGAGTCTATTATAGTACCCAGGAATTCCACCCTGGTACTTGGGATAAGAGAACTCTTTCCAAGTTTATCTTATATCCATGTGATCGAAGAAGACTGAGAAGGGACTCAGAGAATTCTTCCGCAAGATGAAAGGATGGTGCTTGCACCAGAATATCGTCCAAGTATGCGGCTACTGCAATACCCTGAGTTCTGGCAACGGCTAGAAGAGCCCCCAGAACCTTTGTAAAGTTTCTTGGAGCAGTAGCTAGGCCAAACTGAAGGGCAATTAACTGGAAGTGCTAGTCCCAGAATGCAAACCTCAGGAACTGAACGTGTTCCCTATGGATTGGAACATGAAGGTAAGCGTCCTTCAGATCTATAGTGGTCATAAACTGGCCTTCCTGAATTAAAGGAAGGATGGACCTTATCGTCTCCATCTTGAAGGAAGGGACACTGAGAAATGTGTTTAAGCACTTTAGGTCCAGAATTGGTAGGAAAGTTCCCTCCTTCTTTCGGACCATGAAAAGGTTTGAATAAAACTCAAACCTCTTTATTCGATAGGCACCGGAACAACAACTCCTAAGGAGGATAGATCACGAATACACCCTAGAAAGGCATCCCTCTTTTCTGTAATAAAAGTGTGATTAACACACAAGAGGGCGCTAGATACCCACTGGGAGGTGGATTGTGAGTGATTCTATATACAGGCAATATATATACACAAGCAATATATGTGAAACTGGGAATAGATCATGGGCTCTCACCATACAGACGATATAACAAAAGATGTTCAGTCCCAAATATATATGCAATGTTCATGAATAGAATGTTCCAATGATGGAATCCAAAACCAGTTGCTGCCGATAGTGTTGCACTTTCCTCTATTAAGTGCCCTCTTCTCTCGTTGATGACCGGAGGCAAATCTGTAGGGGTGGAGGGAAAACAGAGGCGACAAATGTGTGTATCCAATGTGGTGGTGGTCCCCCCTACACACGTATGCTATACCCAGGGTACTCACACTTTCACTTAGCACACCAATGTGCTGGTAGGCGCGGACTAGCTATCGGAGCAAGCCAGCTTGCTCTCACAGGTGCACTCTCTCTCTGTGGTTAACCGCTGTAACTCCTTATGTGATGTTAATCTCCAACGCCAGCTGGAACTCACAAAGAAATAGCTCCCAAGGATTGGTAATGAGGATATACTTGTAATGGAATCACATGCGATGGTATAAAATAAACTTTTAATCAATGTTAAAAACAACCATGCAGATTCTACAAGTAAAAATCAGATATGTATTCTTTGCTACGCGTTTCTCGGCTACTTATGGGCCGTTTCTTCAGGCATATTTGTACAAACATTTGAATCGGCTATATATTGCCGCTCATTACCATATCCTCCCTCCCCCCATCTACATCAATAGGCGTATTACTTCCAACCATTGGCTATGAAAAAAACATCCAGCTGATACTTAGTAACGTAATCTCAATAGACACATATACAATACAAATTTCAATCAGCCTATTGATACAAAGTTACAACTATCGTTATCTATTAAATACTGTAGATGTCAATACTTTCCCTTTGAAAACAAACATCGGTGGATAACACTTTTTTTAAAAACAAACTCTCAATCTCATTTGCAATATGCAACACAGATAAAAAGAAAAGATTTTTTTAAAAATTAAAGAAATCTTGCCGTGTGAAATTTGATTAAAACTTCATGGCACTAACAACTCAAATCAGATAAAATGGATATAATATAAATTCAAGGTTTATACTGTTTCTAATTTCCTCATATAATTTGTCAAAGGGACCTAGTGTCATAAAATGACTAATATTAGGTAAATCTATTTGTGGTTATTCTTTACCTGAGATGAATCTCTTTGCTTTTATTTAAGTGATATACCCTAAGTGTCATAAAACCAAAATACCAATATATGAATATATGAAATAATATAGATGTGAAATGAATATAATATTAAAATAAATGGCATCAGTAGTGAAAAAGAAGTGACAAATAGACCTGCAAAATCTATTACGGGTCATTTCACGCTACATGAGTCGGTTTGAAGGGGTATATTGCTACTATTTTGTATACCTGCTATAAAGTGTCCACCCTAAAAGGACTATGTATTTAAGTACAATTGTCCCAAATAGTGCATCTATAGTGATGGTATCCCCACTACAATATACTCTTCAGTTAAAGGGATTTTTTCGCAGCAGATTGTGGAGTGTCTATATTCAGTATCTATATTCTAGTTGCATACCTCTAAGATATGTCTGTTGTCCTATAAGGATGGCATACAATGATGGTACATTATTAGTTTGTTATTAAAAATTATTATATGCTTCGACATTTTTGGATAATAATATATTGAGGTGGATATTTTGTGACAAATATTATCTTTGTGTCCACAGTGAATGTGGATTTTTCTAAATGCAAAGAGCATAAACAATGAGTATAGTATATTGAATGGTATTCATATAAAAGATTAGTGAATTAAATATGTGATAACAAAACTAAATAAGGGACCCATAATGGTCAAAGTACTAATACTATTAGTTATTACATCAGGAATCGCCAATTGTTCCTAAATTATGTGCATATGAATAATATAATAATATAAGTGGTATATGTGATGTATCAATAATGATACTAATACATGTACTAATCTGCTATAAATATAATAAACCTAATGTGTGTTAAAGTGAAGAAGATATATAAATGCCAAAAATTATGACATATTACTATGTGCAATGTTAAATGTGATGTGTCCTATATGAACTTGTATATGTTCGGTCGTGTATTTAGAAATTAATACTATAAAGATCTAAGTCCAATCTCAGGTCTATAATGAATGTATGATAATATATATAAAAACACCAAAATCAAAGGGATATGTATACAGTATATATAAGGAAATGCATATTAAAATGCTGCAGAGTCAATAACTTCGTTGAGACCATCTGGAAAAAGTGATCCAAATTTATGGATCCAAAAAGTCTCTCTTTGGCGGAGCTTGATGAATCTATTGTACTTATTAGAGGGTAAAATGCTTTCAATGGGGGTGATCTTAAAACAACATGGTTCCCCCTTGAGTTCTTGTATATGGTGTCTTGAGACACTATGTTTATCAGATTCGTTTCGAATATTTCTGAAGTGTTCACTCCATCTGGTGTGAATATTGCGTATTGTACGCCCTAAGTACTGTACCCCACATTTACAGGATAACACATAGATAACGAAAGATGAGCTGCATGTGAGATATTGCCCTATTTGATATGTCCCTCCTGTTGTATGTGCTGTAATATTTTTTGCTCCATGGGTTATATATTGACACATGTAGCATCTAGATTTGCCACATCTATAAACACCTTTATGGCCCATTTTTTTATTATTTGATGTGCCTTTGATTGCTTTTTTGGAAATGACCACCTTACTCGGCGCCAATGATTGCTTAATATTGGGTGCTCTCCTGTATACAATACTAGGGGTGGTATTTAAATTTCTTTTAAGTATGGGGTCCTTAAGCAAAATAGGCCAGTGTTTTTGTAATGTCTTTTTGATAAGTTTATGATTAGAGTTGTATTGGGTGACGAACAGAGGCTGTTCTTTAATATTCTTGTTCTTTAGTGTCTGAGTATTATTGTTATTTTTATTGGGATTTAGTATTGAAGCTCTATCTCTCTCACAAGCTTTCCTATATCCATTATTTATAATTTCTGGGGGATACCCTTTTTCTCTGAATCTTTCTATTAAAATTTGTGACTGCTCATGAAATGTTTCATCCGAACTACAGTTCCTTTTTATACGGCAAAACTGACTAAATGGAATGTTGTTCTTCCATTGAGGATAATGGTTGCTAGAATAATGTAAAAAGTTATTGCAGTCTACAGTCTTAAAATATGTACAAGTGCAAATATTATGATTTCTATCAAATGAGAGATTGAGATCTAAAAATTCAATTTTATCTGGTTGCACATTGGAAGTGAACTGGATGCCCATATCATTTTTATTTAAAAATGTACAAAAGGAATGTGCCTCCTCAATGGTCCCTTTAAAAACAAATAAAAGATCATCTATGTACCGGCCATAGAACACCAGGTTGCCCCACCAGTTATATATATACCTATTTTCAAAATAACCCATAAAAAGGTTTGCAAAACTGGGGGCAAACCTGGTGCCCATGGCCGTACCTTTGACTTGTAGATAGAACTCATCTAAAAATTTAAAATAATTATGTTTTAAAATAAAATCAATAAGATTCAGCAAATATTCCTTCTGCTTAGCGGGCATAAATAAGTCATCCTCCAAAAAATGTCTCACTGTGGATATACCTAGTTCGTGAGATATGTTGGAATATAAAGCACTCACATCTGCAATGACCCAAATGGAATCCTTATCACATTTAGCCCCCTCAAGTTTTTGTATTAGATCCGTGGTATCACGAATATAAGATGGAAGGTTTTGAACATATTTCTGCAGGTAACTATCTATATATTCTGATAATTTATGCGTAAGGCTATTCATGCCTGCAATAATAGGCCTTCCTGGAGGTTGTGTAGAATTTTTATGAATTTTTGGAAGATGGTAGTAGTACGGGATAGATGGATGTGAAGGAGTGAGATATCTCTTTTCTTTAGAATTAAGAATTCCATCACTACTACCATCTTCCAATATCCGCAAAAGTTTTTTCAAAAAAATCTGTGTAGGATCTATCTCCAATTTTCTATAATATTCTGTGTTGTAAAGAATATTCTGTGCTTCGCTGACATAGTCTATATAATCTTGGAGTACTATGCCTCCCCCCTTATCTGCCTGCCTGATCACCAAAGTGGGATCATTGGCAAGGGATTTTAAGGCTCTATACTCATTGGGCCAAAGTTTCCTATGACCTTTAGGATATTTGGGGATTTTCTCCAAATCCTCCATGACTAGCTGTTGAAATAGATCAATATATGTAACGTCATCCTTAGGTGGGTTAAAACAAGAAGGGGGTGCCAGAGAGGTATGTATGTATCCCTCAAATAATTCTTCCACTAGCATATCAGGTTCTACATATATAGTTTGCATTAGAGTGTGACTATCCATATTATTAGTGAGGATAGGTGTTCCAGTAATATCTTTCCTTTTAAGTGTTTTGAGTGAGAAATATCTTTGTAAGGCCAATTTTCTTGTATATTTGTTTAAATCTACAAACAAGTCAAATATTTTGTGTGGGTTAGGTGGACAATAGGATAGGCCTCGCCCTAGTATTCTTATCTCATCATCAGAGAGCTGATGTGAGGATAGATTGAATATACCTTTGGCTAATTTCTGTAGTTGCTCTTTTTTTGAGGAGTGCCCTCTCCCTCGTCTTCCCCGTTTGGAAAAGGTCTTTTCTTTTTTTGTGAGTTTTGTGGTGGATTTGTTGTGTTTTGGGGGCCTGGGTTCCTCCTCCATAATGGTGCCAAATTGCGCACCCCTAAAAAATCAGCATTAGATGTGGATGGTAGCTCAGCCCTTTGTTGATTGCCATTTCCCTTTACATTAGGCCCTATAGAGTTATCACAATGTGGACTCCTATAATTCTCTTTATTTGAATTGCTCTGGAGTGACTCATATCTATTATGTAGTGGAATGAGATTGGGATTGGAGAATGACTGATCATTGTATGAGTTGGTCCTATGGTTATCATAATGATAATTATATTGGTTTCCCTTTGTACCATAGTAGGAATTGCTGTTCTGAGGTTCATCTCTACTTCTATAGTGACCTTGTTGTGATGTAGATACATTCTTATAATGGTTGGAGGGTGGATTTCTATTTTTGTTCGAATTTTTGTTGTAGTTAAAATTTCGATTCTTATTGTATTGCACCACTGTCCAACCATTACTAGTCTCTTTTTTGTCCTGTATTTTCTTATTATAAGAATATACTATCCCCTCAGAATAGTCTTCTTCATCCCTCTTAAATTTCCCATTTTTAATTCTAATAATCTCATTTTGGTAGTCATCCACTATTTTAATAGTCTCTGTGTTTAACCTATGATATTCGGAATGTTCCTTCATGGGTTCTAATTCTTTTTGTACTGCATCTATCTCTATCTCCAGAGCATCAACCAATTTCTGTCTGTGGTCAATCAATAAATCTATTAGATTGAATGAAGATTCATCTAGAATTTCATACCATTTCTTGGTTAGTTCAGGATCATTTTTAAATGAACAGTGCTTGAAAATCCTAAGACCCCTAGGGATTTGTCTTTTTTCTTTATATTTTTTGAGGCAGTCTAGGTCCCACCAGTGCCTGTGTTCATTTTTGAGTAAATCACCCAATTTGGAGAATAGTGTATCTATGCTCTTGATCACTAGGGGGCCCTGACTATCTCCTTCTACTCCTGATGGGGGATTAAAAGAATTCCTTCTACTCACTCTTTCTTTGGCCGATAACATATTTGATGAAAGATGTATATACTATATATTATATACCATATACACCCCTCTGGGTTATAGAAATGTATCCTGGCTTGTAGTACCGAAGTATAACACAAGTATTAGTGATAGTGCAGTTGCCTGGAATAGGCTATAGCTAATCACAGTATGCAAGCTGCTCCTCTAATACAAAACTAAACAAAGTAATGTGGAGTGGAACTAAAACAAATGTGACCTTAGCCACTAGAGGGCGCTAGAACAACCAGTATAATGTAACGTGAGTGAAAAGCTTCCCAATGTACATGTGCACTAGCAGAATCAAATGCCAAGTTCACTACTGGACCTTATAAAACAAATACCTAAGACACTGACTGTGTGTCTCCAATATGAAAGACAAGCTGCTCCTCTTAGTAACAAAATTAAAATATTCATAAAAATTCTACACAACCTCCAGGAAGGCCTATTATTGCAGACATGAATAGCCTTACGGATAAATTATCAGAATATATAGATAGTTACCTGCAGAAATATGTTCAAAACCTTCCATCTTATATTCGTGATACCACGGATCTAATACAAAAACTTTAGGGGGCTAAATGTGATAAGGATTCCATTTGGGTCACTGCAGATGTGAGTGCTTTATATTCCAACATATCTCACGAACTAGGTATATCCACAGTGAGACATTTTTTGGAGGATGACTTATTTATGCCCGCTAAGCAGAAGGAATATTTGCTGAATCTTATTGATTTTATTTTAAAACATAATTATTTTAAATTTTTAGATGAGTTCTATCTACAAGTCAAAGGTACGGCCATGGGCACCAGGTTTGCCCCCAGTTTTGCAAACCTTTTTATGGGTTATTTTGAAAATAGGTATATATATAACTCTAACTGGTGGGGCAACCTGGTGTTCTATGGCCGGTACATAGATGATCTTTTATTTGTTTTTAAAGGGACCATTGAGGAGGCACATTCCTTTTGTACATTTTTAAATAAAAATGATATGGGCATCCAGTTCACTTCCAATGTGCAACCAGATAAAATTGAATTTTTAGATCTCAATCTCTCATTTGATAGAAATCATAATATTTGCACTCGTACATATTTTAAGACTGTAGACTGCAATAACTTATTATTCTAGCAACCATTATCCACAATGGAAGAACAACATTCCATTTAGTCAGTTTTGCCGTATAAAAAGGAACTGTAGTTCGGATGAAACATTTCATGAGCAGTCACAAATTTTAATAGAAAGATTCAGAGAAAAAGGGTATCCCCCAGAAATTATAAATAATGGATATAGGAAAGCTTGTGAGAGAGATAGAGCTTCAATACTAAATCCCAATAAAAATAACAATAATACTCAGACACTAAAGAACAAGAATATTAAAGAACAGCCTCTGTTCGTCACCCAATACAACTCTAATCATAAACTTATCAAAAAGACATTACAAAAAACAGAATTTATGCTTACCTGATAAATTACTTTCTCCAACGGTGTGTCCGGTCCACGGCGTCATCCTTACTTGTGGGATATTCTCTTCCCCAACAGGAAATGGCAAAGAGTCCCAGCAAAGCTGGTCACATGATCCCTCCTAGGCTCCGCCCACCCCAGTCATTCGACCGACGGACAGGAGGAAATATATATAGGAGAAACCATATGATACCGTGGTGACTGTAGTTAGAGAAAATAATTCATCAGACCTGATTAAAAAACTAGGGCGGGCCGTGGACCGGACACACCGTTGGAGAAAGTAATTTATCAGGTAAGCATAAATTCTGTTTTCTCCAACATTGGTGTGTCCGGTCCACGGCGTCATCCTTACTTGTGGGAACCAATACCAAAGCTTTAGGACACGGATGAAGGGAGGGAGCAAATCAGGTCACCTAAATGGAAGGCACCACGGCTTGCAAAACCTCTCCCCCAAAAATAGCCTCCGAAGAAGCAAAAGTATCAAATTTGTAAAATTTGGCAAAAGTGTGCAGTGAAGACCAAGTCGCTGCCTTACATATCTGGTCAACAGAAGCCTCGTTCTTGAAGGCCCATGTGGAAGCCACAGCCCTAGTGGAGTGAGCTGTGATTCTTTCAGGAGGCTGCCGTCCGGCAGTCTCATAAGCCAATCGGATAATGCTTTTAAGCCAAAAGGAAAGAGAGGTAGAAGTCGCTTTTTGACCTCTCCTTTTACCAGAATAAACAACAAACAAGGAAGATGTTTGTCTGAAATCTTTAGTAGCCTCTAAATAGAATTTTAGAGCATGGACTACGTCCAAATTGTGTAACAAACGTTCCTTCTTTGAAACTGGATTCGGACACAAAGAAGGTACAACTATCTCCTGGTTAATATTTTTGTTGGAAACAACTTTCGGAAGAAAACCAGGCTTAGTACGCAAAACCACCTTATCTGCATGGAACACCAGATAGGGCGGAGAACACTGCAGAGCAGATAACTCTGAAACTCTTCTAGCAGAAGAAATTGCAACCAAAAACAAAACTTTCCAAGATAATAACTTAATATCTACGGAATGTAAGGGTTCAAACGGAACCCCTTGAAGAACTGAAAGAACTAGATTTAGACTCCAGGGAGGAGTCAAAGGTCTGTAAACAGGCTTGATCCTAACCAGAGCCTGAACAAATGCTTGAACATCTGGCACAGCTGCGAGTCTTTTGTGAAGTAAAACAGATAAAGCAGAGATCTGTCCCTTCAGAGAACTTGCAGATAATCCTTTCTCCAAACCTTCTTGTAGAAAGGATAGAATCTTAGGAATTTTTATCTTGTTCCATGGGAATCCTTTAGATTCACACAAACAGATATATTTTTTCCATATTTTATGGTAAATTTTTCTAGTTACAGGCTTTCTAGCCTGAATCAGAGTATCTATTATAGAATCTGAAAACCCACGCTTTGATAAAATCAAGCGTTCAATCTCCAAGCCGTCAGTTGGAGGGAAACCAGATTCGGATGTTCGAATGGACCCTGAACAAGAAGGTCCTGTCTCAAAGGTAGCTTCCATGGTGGAGCCGATGACATATTCACCAGGTCTGCATACCAAGTCCTGCGTGGCCACGCAGGAGCTATCAAGATCACCGAGGCCCTCTCCTGATTGATCCTGGCTACCAGCCTGGGGATGAGAGGAAACGGTGGGAATACATAAGCTAGGTTGAAGGTCCAAGGTGCTACTAGTGCATCTACTAGGGTCGCCTTGGGATCCCTGGATCTGGACCCGTAGCAAGGAACCTTGAAGTTCTGACGAGACGCCATCAGATCCATGTCTGGAATGCCCCATAATTGAGTTATTTGGGCAAAGATTTCCGGATGGAGTTCCCACTCCCCCGGATGGAATGTCTGACGACTCAGAAAATCCGCTTCCCAATTTTCCACTCCTGGGATGTGGATCGCAGACAAGTGGCAGGAGTTATCCTCCGCCCATTGAATTATCTTGGTCACTTCTTTCATCGCCAAGGAACTCCTTGTTCCCCCCTGATGATTGATATATGCAACGGTCGTCATGTTGTCTGACTGAAACCTTATGAATTTGGCCTTTGCTAGTTGAGGCCAAGCTCTGAGAGCATTGAATATCGCTCTCAGTTCCAGAATGTTTATCGGGAGAAGAGACTCTTCCCGAGACCATAGACCCTGAGCTTTCAGGGATTCCCAGACCACGCCCCAGCCCACTAGGCTGGCGTCGGTCGTGACAATGACCCACTCTGGTCTGCGGAAGCTCATTCCCTGTGACAGATTGTCCAGGGTCAGCCACCAACGGAGTGAATCTCTGGTCTTTTGATCTACTTGAATCGTCGGAGACAAGTCTGTATAATCCCCATTCCACTGTCTGAGCATGCACAGTTGTAATAGTCTTAGATGAATTTGTGCAAAAGGAACTATGTCCATTGTTGCAACCATCAATCCTATTACTTCCATGCACTGCGCTATTGAAGGACGAGGAACAGAATGAAGTACTTGACAAGAGCTTAGAAGTTTTGATTTTCTGACCTCTGTCAGAAAAATCCTCATTTCTAAGGAATCTATTATTGTTCCCAAGAAGGGAACTCTTGTTGACGGGGACAGAGAACTTTTTTCTTTGTTCACCTTCCATCCGTGAGATCTGAGAAAGGCTAGGACGATGTCCGTATGAGCCTTTGCTTTTGACAGGGACGACGCTTGAATCAGGATGTCGTCCAAGTAAGGTACTACTGCAATGCCCCTTGGTCTTAGAACCGCTAGAAGGGACCCTAGTACCTTTGTGAAAATCCTTGGAGCAGTGGCTAATCCAAATGGAAGTGCCACAAACTGGTAATGCTTGTCCAGAAAAGCGAACCTTAGGAACTGATGATGTTCCTTGTGGATAGGAATATGTAGGTACGCATCCTTTAAATCCACGGTAGTCATAAATTGATTTTCCTGGATAGTTCAAATAGTTTCCATTTTGAACGATGGTACCCTGAGAAATTTGTTTAGGATCTTTAGATCCAAAATTGGTCTGAATGTTCCCTCTTTTTTGGGAACTATGAACAGTTTGGAATAAAATCCCATTCCTTGTTCTCTTATTGGAACTGGATGTATCACTCCCATCTGTAACAGGTCTTCTACACAATGTAAGAATGCCTGTCTCTTTATTTGGTTTGAAGATAAGTGAGACCTGTGGAACCTTCCCCTTGGGGGTAGTTCCTTGAATTCCAGGAGATAACCTTGAGAAACTATTTCTAGCGCCCAAGGATCCTGAACATCTCTTGCCCAAGTCTGAGCAAAGAGAGAAAGTCTGCCCCCCACTAGATCCGGTCCCGGATCGGGGGCTATCCCTTCATGCTGTTTTGGTAGCAGTGGTAGGCTTCTTGGCCTGCTTACCCTTGTTCCAGCCTTGCATTGGTTTCCAGGCTGGTTTGGGTTGTGAAGTATTACCCTCTTGCTTAGAGGATACAGAATTAGAGACTGGTCCGTTTTTGCGAAAGGGACGAAAATTAGGCTTATTATTAGCCTTAAAAGACCTATCCTGTGGGAGGGCGTGGCCCTTTCCCCCAGTGATGTCTGAAATAATCTCTTTCAAATCAGGTCCAAATAATGTTTTACCTTTGAAAGGAATGTTAAGCAATTTTGTCTTGGAAGACACATCCGCTGACCAAGACTTTAGCCAAAGCACTCTGCGCGCCACAACAGCAAACCCAGAATTTTTCGCCGCTAATCTAGCTAATTGCAAAGCAGCATCTAAAACAAAAGAGTTAGCCAATTTAAGTGCTTGAACTCTGTCCATAACCTCCTCATACGAAGATTCTTTACTGAGCGATTTTTCTAGTTCCTCGAACTAGAAACACGCTGCCGTAGTGACAGGAACAATGCATGAAATTGGTTGTAGAAGGTAACCTTGCTGTACAAAAATCTTTTTAAGCAAACCCTCTAATTTCTTATCCATAGGATCTTTGAAAGCACAACTATCTTCGAAAGGAATAGTAGTGCGTTTGTTTAGAGTAGAAACCGCCCCCTCAACCTTGGGGACTGTCTGCCATAAGTCCTTTCTGGGGTCGACTATAGGAAATAATTTCTTAAATATAGGGGGGGGGGAACAAAAGGTATGCCGGGCCTTTCCCACTCTTTATTTACTATGTCCGCCACCCGCTTGGGTATAGGAAAAGCGTCGGGGGGCACCGGAACCTCTAGGAACTTGTCCATCTTACATAATTTCTCTGGAATGACCAAATTGTCACAATCATCCAGAGTAGATAACACCTCCTTAAGCAGTGCGCGGAGATGTTCTAATTTAAATTTAAATGTCACAACATCAGGTTCAGCTTGATGAGAAATTTTTCCTGAATCTGAAATTTCTCCATCAGACAAAACCTCCCTCATGGCCCCTTGAGATTGGTGTGAGGGTATGTCAGAACCATTATCATCAGCGTCCTCTTGCTCTTCAGTGTTTAAAACAGAGCAATCGCGCTTTCTCTGATAAGTAGGCATTTTGGATAAAAGATTTGCTATGGAGTTATCCATTACAGCCGTTAATTGTTGCATGGTAATAAGTATTGGCGCACTAGATGTACTAGGGGCCTCCTGTGTGGGCATAACTGGTGTAGACACAGTAGGGGATGATGTAGTATCATGTTTACTCCCCTCATTTGAGGAATCATCTTGGGCAATATCATTATCTGTTGCATTACTGTCCTTACTTTGTTTGGAAACTATGGCACAATTATCACATAAATTTAAATGGGGAGACACATTGGCTTTCATACATATAGAACATAGCTTATCTGATGGTACAGACATGTTAAACAGGCTTAAACTTGTCAACAAAGCACAAAAAACGTTTTAAAATAAAACCGTTACTGTCACTTTAAATTTCAAACTGAAAACACTTTATTACTGAATATGTGAAAAAGTATGAAGGAATTGTTCAAAATTCACCACAATTTCACCACAGTGTCTTAAAGCATTAAAAGTATTGCACACCAAATTTCAGAGCTTTAACCCTTAAATTAACGGAACCGGAGCTGTTTTTACATTTAACCCCTATACAGTCCCAGAATGAGGCTCTGTCTATAACTAGAAAGGCCCCCATCTGAAAAAGGTGTCCAACACAGTGCCTGCCGTTTTTCTAAACGTTCCCCAAGATTATAATACCAATAATTAGTTAGAATCTGCATAATATGCCTAGTAAAGCAATTGTTTTAGCCCAGAAAAATGTCTACCAGTTTTTAAGCCCTTTTTGAAGCCCTTTATTCTTTTATGTTTAACTAAGAAAATGGCTTACCGGTCCCCATGAGGGGAAATGACAGCCTTCCAGCATTACATGGTCTTGTTAGAAATATGGCTAGTCATACCTTAAGCAGAAAAGACTGCTAACTGTTTCCCCCAACTGAAGTTACTTCATCTCAACAGTCCTGTGTGGAAACAGCAATCGATTTTAGTTACTGTCTGCTAAAATCATCTTCCTCTTACAAACAGAAATCTTCATCCTTTTCTGTTTCAGAGTAAATAGTACATACCAGCACTATTTTAAAATAACAAACACTTGATAGAAGAATAAAACTACATTTAAACACCAAAAAAACTCTTAACCATCTCCGTGGAGATGTTGCCTGTGCAACGGCAAAGAGAATGACTGGGGTGGGCGGAGCCTAGGAGGGATCATGTGACCAGCTTTGCTGGGACTCTTTGCCATTTCCTGTTGGGGAAGAGAATATCCCACAAGTAAGGATGACGCCGTGGACCGGACACACCAATGTTGGAGAAACACTGGCCTATTTTGCTTAAGGACCCCATACTTAAAAGAAATTTAAATACCACCCCTAGTATTGTATACAGGAGAGCACCCAATATTAAGCAATCATTGGTGCCGAGTAAGGTGGTCATTTCCAAAAAAGCAATCAAAGGCACATCAAATAATAAAAAAATGGGCCATAAAGGTGTTTATAGATGTGGCAAATCTAGATGCTACATGTGTCAATATATAACCCATGGAGCAAAAAATATTACAGCACATACAACAGGAGGGACATATCAAATAGGGCAATATCTCACATGCAGCTCATCTTTCGTTATCTATGTGTTATCCTGTAAATGTGGGGTACAGTACTTAGGGCGTACAATACGCAATATTCACACCAGATGGAGTGAACACTTCAGAAATATTCTAAACTAATCTGATAAACATAGTGTCTCAAGACACCATATACAAGAACACAAGGGGGAACCATGTTGTTTTAAGATCACCCCCATTGAAAGCATTTTACCCTCTAATAAGTACAATAGATTCATCAAGCTCCGCCAAAGAGAGACTTTTTGGATCCATAAATTTGGATCACTTTTTCCAGATGGTCTCAACGAAGTTATTGACTCTGCAGCATTTTAATATGCATTTCCTTATATAAACTGTATACATATCCCTTTGATTTTGGTGTTTTTATATATATTATCATACATTCATTATAGACCTGAGATTGGACTTGGATCTTTATAGTATTAATTTCTAAATACACGACCGAACATATACAAGTTCATATAGGACACATCACATTTAACATTGCACATAGTAATATGTCATAATTTTTGGCATTTATATATCTTCTTCACTTTAACACACATTAGGTTTATTATATTTATAGCAGATTAGTACATGTATTAGTATCATTATTGATATACCACTTATATTATTATATTATTCATATGCACATAATTTAGGAACAATTGGCGATTCCTGATGTAATAACTAATAGTATTAGTACTTTGACCATTATGGGTCCCTTATTTAGTTTTGTTATCACATATTTAATTCACTAATCTTTTATATGAATACCATTCAATATACTATACTCATTGTTTATGCTCTTTGCATTTAGAAAAATCCACATTCACTGTGGACACAAAGATAATATTTGTCACAAAATATCCACCTCAATATATTATTATCCAAAAATGTCGAAGCATATAATAATTTTTAATAACAAACTAATAATGTACCATCATTGTATGCCATCCTTATAGGACAACAGACATATCTTAGAGGTATGCAACTAGAATATAGATACTGAATATAGACACTCCACAATCTGCTGCGAAAAAATCCCTTTAACTGAAGAGTATATTGTAGTGGGGATACCATCACTATAGATGCACTATTTGGGACAATTGTACTTAAATACATAGTCCTTTTAGGGTGGACACTTTATAGCAGGTATACAAAATAGTAGCAATATACCCCTTCAAACCGACTCATGTAGCGTGAAATGACCCGTAATAGATTTTGCAGGTCTATTTGTCACTTCTTTTTCACTACTGATGCCATTTATTTTAATATTATATTCATTTCACATCTATATTATTTCATATATTCATATATTGGTATTTTGGTTTTATGACACTTAGGGTATATCACTTAAATAAAAGCAAAGAGATTCATCTCAGGTAAAGAATAACCACAAATAGATTTACCTAATATTAGTCATTTTATGACACTAGGTCCCTTTGACAAATTATATGAGGAAATTAGAAACAGTATAAACCTTGAATTTATATTATATCCATTTTATCTGATTTGAGTTGTTAGTGCCATGAAGTTTTAATCAAATTTCACACGGCAAGATTTCTTTAATTTTTAAAAAAATCTTTTCTTTTTATCTGTGTTGCATATTGCAAATGAGATTGAGAGTTTGTTTTTAAAAAAAGTGTTATCCACCGATGTTTGTTTTCAAAGGGAAAGTATTGACATCTACAGTATTTAATAGATAACGATAGTTGTAACTTTGTATCAATAGGCTGATTGAAATTTGTATTGTATATGTGTCTATTGAGATTACGTTACTAAGTATCAGCTGGATGTTTTTTTCATAGCCAATGGTTGGAAGTAATACGCCTATTGATGTAGATGGGGGGAGGGAGGATATGGTAATGAGCGGCAATATATAGCCGATTCAAATGTTTGTACAAATATGCCTAAAGAAACGGCCCATAAGTAGCCGAGAAACGCGTAGCAAAGAATACATATCTGATTTTTACTTGTAGAATCTGCATGGTTGTTTTTAACATTGATTAAAAGTTTATTTTATACCATCGCATGTGATTCCATTACAAGTATATCCTCATTACCAATCCTTGGGAGCTATTTCTTTGTGAGTTCCAGCTGGCGTTGGAGATTAACATCACATAAGGAGTTACAGCGGCTAACCACAGAGAGAGAGTGCACCTGTGAGAGCAAGCTGGCTTGCTCCGATAGCTAGTCCGCGCCTACCAGCACATTGGTGTGCTAATGAAAGTGTGAGTACCCTGGGTATAGCATACGTGTGCAGGGGGGACCACCACCACATTGGATACACACATTTGTCGCCTCTGTTTTCCCTCCACCCCTACAGATTTGCCTCCGGTCATCAAGGAGAGAAGAGGGCACTTAATAGAGGAAAGTGCAACTGGTTTTGGATTCCATCATTGGAACATTCTATTCATGAACATTGCATATATATTTGGGACTGAACATCTTTTGTTATATCGTCTGTATGGTGAGAGCCCATGATCTATTCCCAGTTTCACATATATTGCTTGTGTATATATATTGCCTGTATATAGAATCACTCACAATCCACCTCCCAGTGGGTATCTAGCGCCCTCTTGTGTGTTGATCACACTTTTATTATAGTTTTTATATTTTAATTTTGTTACTAAGAGGAGCAGCTTGTCTTTCATATTGGAGACACACAGTCAGTGTCTTAGGTATTTGTTTTATCAGGTCCAGTAGTGAACTTGGCATTTGATTCTGCTAGTGCACATGTACATTGAGAAGCTTTTCACTCACGTTACATTATACTGGTTGTTCTAGCGCCCTCTAGTGGCTAAGGTCACATTTGTTTTAGTTCCACTCCACATTACTTTGTTTAGTTTTGTATTAGAGGAGCAGCTTGCATACTGTGATTAACTATAGCCTATTCCAGGCAACTGCACTATCACTAATACTTGTGTTATACTTCGGTACTACAAGCCAGGATACATTTCTATAACCCAGAGGGGTGTATATGGTATATAATATATAGTATATACATCTTTCATCAAATATGTTATCGGCCAAAGAAAGAGTGAGTAGAAGGAATTCTTTTAATCCCCCATCGGGAGTAGAAGGAGATAGTCAGGGCCCCCTAGTGATCAAGAGCATAGATACACTATTCTCCAAATTGGGTGATTTACTCAAAAATGAAAACAGGCACTGGTGGGACCTAGACTGCCTCAAAAAATATAAAGAAAAAAGACAAATCCCTAGGGGTCTTAGGATTTTCAAGCACTGTTCATTTAAAAATGATCCTGAACTAACCAAGAAATGGTATGAAATTCTAGATGAATCTTCATTCAATCTAATAGATTTATTGATTGACCACAGACAGAAATTGGTTGATGCTCTGGAGATAGAGATAGATGCAGTACAAAAAGAATTAGAACCCATGAAGGAACATTCCGAATATCATAGGTTAAACACAGAGACTATTAAAATAGTGGATGACTACCAAAATGAGATTATTAGAATTAAAAAACATAATTTATGTAAGAACTTACCTGATAAATTCATTTCTTTCATATTAGCAAGAGTCCATGAGCTAGTGACGTATGGGATATACATTCCTACCAGGAGAGGCAAAGTTTCCCAAACCTCAAAATGCCTATAAATACACCCCTCACCACACCCACAAATCAGTTTAACTTATAGCCAAGAAGTGGGGTGATAAGAAAAAAGTGCGAAAGCATATAAAATAAGGAATTGGAATAATTGTGCTTTATACAAATAAATCATAACCACCACAAAAAGGGTGGGCCTCATGGACTCTTGCTAATATGAAAGAAATGAATTTATCAGGTAAGTTCTTACATAAATTATGTTTTCTTTCATGTAATTAGCAAGAGTCCATGAGCTAGTGACGTATGGGATAATGACTACCCAAGATGTGGATCTTTCCACGCAAGAGTCACTAGAGAGGGAGGGATAAAATAAAGACAGCCAATTCCTGCTGAAAATAATCCACACCCAAAATAAAATTTAATGAAAATATAAGCAGAAGATTCAAACTGAAACCGCTGCCTGAAGTACTTTTCTACCAAAAACTGCTTCAGAAGAAGAAAACACATCAAAATGGTAGAATTTAGTAAAAGTATGCAAAGAGGACCAAGTTGCTGCTTTGCAAATCTGATCAACCGAAGCTTCATTCCTAAACGCCCAGGAAGTAGAAACTGACCTAGTAGAATGAGCTGTAATCCTTTGAGGCGGAGTTTTACCCGACTCAACATAGGCATGATGAATTAAAGATTTCAACCAAGATGCCAAAGAAATGGCAGAAGCTTTCTGGCCTTTTCTAGAACCGGAAAAGATAACAAATAGACTAGAAGTCTTTCGGAAAGATTTAGTAGCTTCAACATAATATTTCAAAGCTCTAACAACATCCAAAGAATGCAACGATTTCTCCTTAGAATTCTTAGGATTAGGACATAATGAAGGAACCACAATTTCTCTACTAATGTTGTTGGAATTCACAACCTTAGGTAAAAATTGAAAAGAAGTTCGCAACACCGCCTTATCCTGATGAAAAATCAGAAAAGGAGACTCACAAGAAAGAGCAGATAATTCAGAGACTCTTCTGGCAGAAGAGATCGCCAAAAGGAACAAAACTTTCCAAGAAAGTAATTTAATGTCCAATGAATGCATGGGTTCAAAAGGAGGAACTTGAAGAGCCCCCAGAACCAAATTCAAACTGCAAGGAGGAGAAATTGACTTAATGACAGGTTTTATACGAACCAAAGCTTGTACAAAACAATGAATATCAGGAAGATTAGCAATCTTTCTGTGAAAAAGAACAGAAAGAGCAGAGATTTGTCCTTTCAAGGAACTTGCAGACAAGCCCTTATCTAAACCATCCTGAAGAAACTGTAAAATTCTCGGTATTCTAAAAGAATGCCAAGAAAAATGATGAGAAAGACACCAAGAAATATAAGTCTTCCAGACTCTATAATATATCTCTCTAGATACAGATTTACGAGCCTGTAACATAGTATTAATCAGAGTCAGAGAAACCTCTTTGACCAAGAATCAAGCGTTCAATCTCCATACCTTTAAATTTAAGGATTTGAGATCCTGATGGAAAAAAGGACCTTGCGACAGAAGGTCTGGTCTTAACGGAAGAGTCCACGGTTGGCAAGAGGCCATCCGGACAAGATCCGCATACCAAAACCTGTGAGGCCATGCCGGAGCTACCAGCAGAACAAACGAGCATTCCTTCAGAATCTTGGAGATTACTCTTGGAAGAAGAACTAGAGGCGGAAAGATATAGGCAGGATGATACTTCCAAGGAAGTGATAATGCATCCACTGCCTCCGCCTGAGGATCCCGGGATCTGGACAGATACCTGGGAAGTTTCTTATTTAGATGAGACGCCATCAGATCTATTTCTGGAAGTTCCCACATTTGAACAATCTGAAGAAATACCTCTGGGTGAAGAGACCATTCGCCCGGATGCAACGTTTGGCGACTGAGATAATCCGCTTCCCAATTGTCTATACCTGGGATATGAACCGCAGAGATTAGACAGGAGCTGGATTCCGCCCAAACTAGAATTCGATATACTTCTTTCATAGCCAGAGGACTGTGAGTCCCTCCTTGATGATTGATGTATGCCACAGTTGTGACATTGTCTGTCTGAAAACAAATGAACGATTCTCTCTTCAGAAGAGGCCAAGACTGAAGAGCTCTGAAAATTGCACGGAGTTCCAAAATATTGATTGGTAATCTCACCTCCTGAGATTCCCAAACTCCTTGTGCCGTCAGAGATCCCCACACAGCTCCCCAACCTGTAAGACTTGCATCTGTTGAAATTACAGTCCAGGTCGGAAGAACAAAAGAAGCCCCCTGAATAAAACGATGGTGATCTGTCCACCACGTCAGAGAGTGTCGTACAATCGGTTTTAAAGATATTAATTGAGATGTCTTTGTGTAATCCCTGCACCATTGATTCAGCATACAGAGCTGAAGAGGTCGCATGTGAAAACGAGCAAAGGGGATCGCGTCCGATGCAGCAGTCATAAGACCTAGAATTTCCATGCATAAGACTACCGAAGGGAATGATTGTGACTGAAGGTTTCGACAAGCTGAAATCAATTTTAGACGTCTCTTGTCTGTCAAAGACAGAGTCATAGACACTGAATCTATCTGGAAACCCAGAAAGGTTACCCTTGTCTGAGGAATCAATGAACTTTTTAGTAAATTGATCCTCCAACCATGATCTTGAAGAAACAACACAAGTCGATTCGTATGAGATTCTGCAAAATGTAAAGACTGAGCAAGTACCAAGATATCGTCCAAATAAGGAAATACCACAATACCCTGTTCTCTGATTACAGACAGAAGGGCACCGAGAACTTTTGTAAAAATTCTTGGGGCTGTAGCTAGGCCAAACGGCAGAGCCACAAACTGGTAATGCTTGTCCAGGAAAGAGAATCTCAGGAACTGATAGTGATCTGGATGAATCGGAATATGCAGATATGCATCCTGTAAATCTATCGTGGACATATAATGCCCTTGCTGAACAAAAGGCAAGATAGTCCTTACAGTTACCATTTTGAATGTTGGTATCCTTACATAACGATTCAATATTTTTAGATCCAGAACTGGTCTGAAGGAATTCTCCTTCTTTGGTACAATGAAGAGATTCGAATAAAACCCCAGCCCCTGTTCCAGAACTGGAACTGGCATAATTACTCCAGCCAACTCTAGATCTGAAACACATTTCAGAAATGCTTGAGCTTTCGTTGGGTTTACTGGGACACGGGAAAGAAAAAATCTGTTTGCATGAGGTCTTATCTTGAAACCAATTCTGTACCCTTCTGAAACGATGTTCTGAATCCAAAGATTGTGAACAGAATTGATCCAAATTTCTTTGAAAAAACGTAACCTGCCCCCTACCAGCTGGGCTGGAATGAGGGCCGCACCTTCATGTGGACTTAGAAGCTGGCTTTGCTTTTCTATAAGGCTTGGATTTATTCCAGACTGGAGATGGTTTCCAAACTGAAACTGCTCCTGAGGAAGAAGGATCAGGCTTTTGTTCTTTGTTGAAATGAAAGGAACGAAAACGATTATTAGCCCTGTTTTTACCCTTAGATCTTTTATCCTGTGGTAAAAAAGTTCCTTTCCCACCAGTCACAGTTGAGATAATAGAATCCAACTGAGAACCAAATAATTTGTTACCTTGGAAAGAAATGGAAAGTAGAGTCGATTTAGAAGACATATCAGCATTCCAAGTTTTAAGCCATAAAGCTCTTCTAGCTAAAATAGCTAGAGACATAAACCTGACATCAACTCTGATAATATCAAAAATGGCATCACAGATAAAATTATTAGCATGTTGCAGAAGAATAATAATATTATGAGAATCATGATCTGTTACTTGTTGCGCTAAAGTTTCCAACCAAAAAGTTGAAGCTGCAGCAACATCAGCCAATGATATAGCAGGTCTAAGAAGATTACCTGAACACCGATAAGCTTTTCTTAGAAAGGATTCAATTTTCCTATCTAAAGGATCCTTAAACGAAGTACCATCTGACGTAGGAATAGTAGTACGTTTAGCAAGGGTAGAAATAGCCCCATCAACTTTAGGGATTTTGTCCCTAAATTCTAATCTATCAGACGGCACAGGATATAATTGCTTAAAACATTTAGAAGGAGTAAATGAATTACCCAAATTATTCCATTCTCTGGAAATTACTTCAGAAATAGCACCAGGAACAGGAAAAACTTCTGGAATAACCACAGGAGATTTAAAGACCTTATCTAAACGTTTAGATTTAGTATCAAGAGGACCAGAATCCTCAATTTCTAAAGCAATTAATACTTCTTTAAGTAAAGAACGAATAAATTCCATTTTAAATAAATATGAAGATTTATCAGCATCAACCTCTGAGACAGAATCCTCTGAACTAGAAGAGTCATTAGAATCAGAATGATGATGTTCATTTAAAAATTCATCCGTATACAGAGAAGTTTTAAAAGATTTTTTATGTTTACTAGAAGGAGGAATAACAGACATAGCCTTCTTGATGGATTCAGAAACAAAATCTCTTATGTTATCAGGAACACTCTGAACATTAGATGTTGATGGAACTGCAACAGGTAATGGTACATTACTAAAGGAAATATTATCTGCATTAACGAGTTTGTCATGACAATTAGTACAAACAACAGCTGGAGGAACAAGTACCAAAAGTTTACAGCAGATACACTTAGCTTTGGTAGTTCCAGCACCAGACAGCGATTTTCCTGAAGTATCTTCTGACTCAGATGCAAC
Organism: Bombina bombina; assembly: GCF_027579735.1. Taxonomy (NCBI): domain Eukaryota; kingdom Metazoa; phylum Chordata; class Amphibia; order Anura; family Bombinatoridae; genus Bombina; species Bombina bombina. Next base: position 588,347,910 of record NC_069502.1, read on the forward strand.
GTGAGACATCTTGCAATATGTAAGAGAAAAAACAACATATAAAGCAAAATTGATCAAATTCCTTAAATGACAGTTTCAGGAATGGCAAAAAATGCCAAGGAACAAGCTTCTAGCAACCAGAAGCAATGAAAAATGAGACTTAAATAATGTGGAGACAAAAGCGACGCCCATATTTTTTAGCGCCAAAATAAGACGCCCAAAGAATGACGCCACATCCGGAACGCCGACATTTTTGGCACAAAAGAACGTCAAAAAATGACGTAACTTCCGGCGACACGTATGACGCCGGAAACGGAAAAGATTTTTTGCGCCAAAAAAGACCGCGCCAAGAATGACGTAATAAAATGAAGCATTTTCAGCCCCTGCGAGCCTAACAGCCCACAGGAAAAAAGTCAAATTGATTGATTCAAATGCATTATCCCAAATATGAAACTGACTGTCTGAAAATAAGGAATGTTGAACATCCTGAGTCAAGGCAAATAAATGTTTGAACACATATATTTAGAACTTTATAAAAAAGTGCCCAACCATAGCTTAGAGTGTCACAGAAAATAAGATTTACTTACCCCAGGACACTCATCTACATGTTTAGAAAGCCAAACCAGTACTGAAACGAAAATCAGCAGAGGTAATGGTATATATAAGAGTATATCGTCGATCTGAAAAGGGAGGTAAGAGATGAATCTCTATGACCGATAACAGAGAACCTATGAAATAGACCCCGTAGAAGGAGATCATTGCATTCAAATAGGCAATACTCTCCTCACATCCCTCTGACATTCACTGCACGCTGAGAGGAAAACCGGGCTCCAACCTGCTGCGGAGCGCATATCAACGTAGAATCTAGCACAAACTTACTTCACCACCTCCATAGGAGGCAAAGTTTGTAAAACTGATTTGTGGGTGTGGTGAGGGGTGTATTTATAGGCATTTTGAGGTTTGGGAAACTTTGCCCCTCCTGGTAGGAATGTATATCCCATACGTCACTAGCTCATGGACTCTTGCTAATTACATGAAAGAAATGGGAAATTTAAGAGGGATGAAGAAGACTATTCTGAGGGGATAGTATATTCTTATAATAAGAAAATACAGGACAAAAAAGAGACTAGTAATGGTTGGACAGTGGTGCAATACAATAAGAATCGAAATTTTAACTACAACAAAAATTCGAACAAAAATAGAAATCCACCCTCCAACCATTATAAGAATGTATCTACATCACAACAAGGTCACTATAGAAGTAGAGATGAACCTCAGAACAGCAATTCCTACTATGGTACAAAGGGAAACCAATATAATTATCATTATGATAACCATAGGACCAACTCATACAATGATCAGTCATTCTCCAATCCCAATCTCATTCCACTACATAATAGATATGAGTCACTCCAGAGCAATTCAATTAAAGAGAATTATAGGAGTCCACATTGTGATAACTCTATAGGGCCTAATGTAAAGGGAAATGGCAATCAACAAAGGGCTGAGCTACCATCCACATCTAATGCTGATTTTTTAGGGGTGCGCAATTTGGCACCATTATGGAGGAGGAACCCAGGCCCCCAAAACACAACAAATCCACCACAAAACTCACAAAAAAAGAAAAGACCTTTTCCAAACGGGGAAGACGAGGGAGAGGGCACTCCTCAAAAAAAGAGCAACTACAGAAATTAGCCAAAGGTATATTCAATCTATCCTCACATCAGCTCTCTGATGATGAGATAAGAATACTAGGGCGAGGCCTATCCTATTGTCCACCTAACCCACACAAAATATTTGACTTGTTTGTAGATTTAAACAAATATACAAGAAAATTGGCCTTACAAAGATATTTCTCACTCAAAACACTTAAAAGGAAAGATATTACTGGAACACCTATCCTCACTAATAATATGGATAGTCACACTCTAATGCAAACTATATATGTAGAACCTGATATGCTAGTGGAAGAATTATTTGAGGGATACATACATACCTCTCTGGCACCCCCTTCTTGTTTTAACCCACCTAAGGATGACGTTACATATATTGATCTATTTCAACAGCTAGTCATGGAGGATTTGGAGAAAATCCCCAAATATCCTAAAGGTCATAGGAAACTTTGGCCCAATGAGTATAGAGCCTTAAAATCCCTTGCCAATGATCCCACTTTGGTGATCAGGCAGGCAGATAAGGGGGGAGGCATAGTACTCCAAGATTATATAGACTATGTCAGCGAAGCACAGAATATTCTTTACAACACAGAATATTATAGAAAATTGGAGATAGATCCTACACAGATTTTTTTGAAAAAACTTTTGCGGATATTGGAAGATGGTAGTAGTGATGGAATTCTTAATTCTAAAGAAAAGAGATATCTCACTCCTTCACATCCATCTATCCCGTACTACTACCATCTTCCAAAAATTCATAAAAATTCTACACAACCTCCAGGAAGGCCTATTATTGCAGGCATGAATAGCCTTACGCATAAATTATCAGAATATATAGATAGTTACCTGCAGAAATATGTTCAAAACCTTCCATCTTATATTCGTGATACCACGGATCTAATACAAAAACTTGAGGGGGCTAAATGTGATAAGGATTCCATTTGGGTCACTGCAGATGTGAGTGCTTTATATTCCAACATATCTCACGAACTAGGTATATCCACAGTGAGACATTTTTTGGAGGATGACTTATTTATGCCCGCTAAGCAGAAGGAATATTTGCTGAATCTTATTGATTTTATTTTAAAACATAATTATTTTAAATTTTTAGATGAGTTCTATCTACAAGTCAAAGGTACGGCCATGGGCACCAGATTTGCCCCCAGTTTTGCAAACCTTTTTATGGGTTATTTTGAAAATAGGTATATATATAACTGGTGGGGCAACCTGGTGTTCTATGGCCGGTACATAGATGATCTTTTATTTGTTTTTAAAGGGACCATTGAGGAGGCACATTCCTTTTGTACATTTTTAAATAAAAATGATATGGGCATCCAGTTCACTTCCAATGTGCAACCAGATAAAATTGAATTTTTAGATCTCAATCTCTCATTTGATAGAAATCATAATATTTGCACTTGTACATATTTTAAGACTGTAGACTGCAATAACTTTTTACATTATTCTAGCAACCATTATCCTCAATGGAAGAACAACATTCCATTTAGTCAGTTTTGCCGTATAAAAAGGAACTGTAGTTCGGATGAAACATTTCATGAGCAGTCACAAATTTTAATAGAAAGATTCAGAGAAAAAGGGTATCCCCCAGAAATTATAAATAATGGATATAGGAAAGCTTGTGAGAGAGATAGAGCTTCAATACTAAATCCCAATAAAAATAACAATAATACTCAGACACTAAAGAACAAGAATATTAAAGAACAGCCTCTGTTCGTCACCCAATACAACTCTAATCATAAACTTATCAAAAAGACATTACAAAAACACTGGCCTATTTTGCTTAAGGACCCCATACTTAAAAGAAATTTAAATACCACCCCTAGTATTGTATACAGGAGAGCACCCAATATTAAGCAATCATTGGCGCCGAGTAAAGTGGTCATTTCCAAAAAAGCAATCAAAGGCACATCAAATAATAAAAAAATGGGCCATAAAGGTGTTTATAGATGTGGCAAATCTAGATGCTACATGTGTCAATATATAACCCATGGAGCAAAAAATATTACAGCACATACAACAGGAGGGACATATCAAATAGGGCAATATCTCACATGCAGCTCATCTTTCGTTATCTATGTGTTATCCTGTAAATGTGGGGTACAGTACTTAGAGCGTACAGTACGCAATATTCACACCAGATGGAGTGAACACTTCAGAAATATTCGAAACAAATCTGATAAACATAGTGTCTCAAGACACCATATACAAGAACACAAGGGGGAACCATGTTGTTTTAAGATCACCCCCATTGAAAGCATTTTACCCTCTAATAAGTACAATAGATTCATCAAGCTCCGCCAAAGAGAGACTTTTTGGATCCATAAATTTGGATCACTTTTTCCAGATGGTCTCAACGAAGTTATTGACTCTGCAGCATTTTAATATGCATTTCCTTATATATACTGTATACATATCCCTTTGATTTTGGTGTTTTTATATATATTATCATACATTCATTATAGACCTGAGATTGGACTTAGATCTTTATAGTATTAATTTCTAAATACACGACCGAACATATACAAGTTCATATAGGACACATCACATTTAACATTGCACATAGTAATATGTCATAATTTTTGGCATTTATATATCTTCTTCACTTTAACACACATTAGGTTTATTATATTTATAGCAGATTAGTACATGTATTATTATCATTATTGATACATCACATATACCACTTATATTATTATATTATTCATATGCACATAATTTAGGAACAATTGGCGATTCCTGATGTAATAACTAATAGTATTAGTACTTTGACCATTATGGGTCCCTTATTTAGTTTTGTTATCACATATTTAATTCACTAATCTTTTATATGAATACCATTCAATATACTATACTCATTGTTTATGCTCTTTGCATTTAGAAAAATCCACATTCACTGTGGACACAAAGATAATATTTGTCACAAAATATCCACCTCAATATATTATTATCCAAAAATGTCGAAGCATATAATCATTTTTAATAACAAACTAATAATGTACCATCATTGTATGCCATCCTTATAGGACAACAGACATATCTTAGAGGTATGCAACTAGAATATAGATACTGAATATAGACACTCCACAATCTGCTGCGAAAAAATCCCTTTAACTGAAGAGTATATTGTAGTGGGGATACCATCACTATAGATGCACTATTTGGGACAATTGTACTTAAATACATAGTCCTTTTAGGGTGGACACTTTATAGCAGGTATACAAAATAGTAGCAATATACCCCTTCAAACCGACTCATGTAGCGTGAAATGACCCGTAATAGATTTTGCAGGTCTATTTGTCACTTCTTTTTCACTACTGATGCCATTTATTTTAATATTATATTCATTTCACATCTATATTATTTCATATATTCATATATTGGTATTTTGGTTTTATGACACTTAGGGTATATCACTTAAATAAAAGCAAAGAGATTCATCTCAGGTAAAGAATAACCACAAATAGATTTACCTAATATTAGTCATTTTATGACACTAGGTCCCTTTGACAAATTATATGAGGAAATTAGAAACAGTATAAACCTTGAATTTATATTATATCCATTTTATCTGATTTGAGTTGTTAGTGCCATGAAGTTTTAATCAAATTTCACACGGCAAGATTTCTTTAATTTTTAAAAAAATCTTTTCTTTTTATCTGTGTTGCATATTGCAAATGAGATTAAGAGTTTGTTTTTAAAAAAAGTGTTATCCACCGATGTTTGTTTTCAAAGGGAAAGTATTGACATCTACAGTATTTAATAGATAACGATAGTTGTAACTTTGTATCAATAGGCTGATTGAAATTTGTATTGTATATGTGTCTATTGAGATTACGTTACTAAGTATCAGCTGGATGTTTTTTTCATAGCCAATGGTTGGAAGTAATACGCCTATTGATGTAGATGGGGGGAGGGAGGATATGGTAATGAGCGGCAATATATAGCCGATTCAAATGTTTGTACAATTATGCCTGAAGAAACGGCCCATAAGTAGCCGAGAAACGCGTAGCAAAGAATACATATCTGATTTTTACTTGTAGAATCTGCATGGTTGTTTTTAACATTGATTAAAAGTTTATTTTATACCATCGCATGTGATTCCATTACAAGTATATCCTCATTACCAATCCTTGGGAGCTATTTCTTTGTGAGTTCCAGCTGGCGTTGGAGATTAACATCACATAAGGAGTTACAGCGGCTAACCACAGAGAGAGAGTGCACCTGTGAGAGCAAGCTGGCTTGCTCCGATAGCTAGTCCGTGCCTACCAGCACATTGGTGTGCTAAGTGAAAGTGTGAGTACCCTGGGTATAGCATACGTGTGCAGGGGGGACCACCACCACATTGGATACACACATTTGTCGCCTCTGTTTTCCCTCCACCCCTACAGATTTGCCTCCGGTCATCAAGGAGAGAAGAGGGCACTTAATAGAGGAAAGTGCAACACTATCGGCAGCAACTGGTTTTGGATTCCATCATTGGAACATTCTATTCATGAACATTGCATATATATTTGGGACTGAACATCTTTTGTTATATCGTCTGTATGGTGAGAGCCCATGATCTATTCCCAGTTTCACATATATTGCTTGTGTATATATATTGCCTGTATATAGAATCACTCACAATCCACCTCCCAGTGGGTATCTAGCGCCCTCTTGTGTGTTGATCACACTTTTATTATAGTTTTTATATTTTAATTTTGTTACTAAGAGGAGCAGCTTGTCTTTCATATTGGAGACATACAGTCAGTGTCTTAGGTATTTGTTTTATCAGGTCCAGTAGTGAACTTGGCATTTGATTCTGCTAGTGCACATGTACATTGGGAAGCTTTTCACTCACGTTACATTATACTGGTTGTTCTAGCGCCCTCTAGTGGCTAAGGTCACATTTGTTTTAGATCCCTCTTTTCTGGTCTGGTAGACAGATTTGAGAGAAGAAATCTGCCCGTTGGCAGATGAGATTTAAAGCCTATCTTGGATACCACCTCCAGGACCCACAGATCCTGTACATCCTTGAACCAGGAGTCTGAAAAAATATACAGTCTGCCCCCTACACGATCCGAATCCCGGATCGGGGGCCCACCCCTTTATGCCAATTTTTTTTTCGGTGGGCTTCTTAATCTGCTTGGATTTATTCCAGGACTGAGCTGGCTTCCAAGTACTCTTGGGTTGCTCAGGCTTGGAGGAGGAATGTTGTCGTTGGGATTTGTCAGAACAAAAAGAATTAGAAGATTGTCGTTCCTTAGACTTGTTCTTCTTATCTTGCGGTAGGAAGGCACCCTTGCCTCCGGTAACCGTAGAAATAATGGAGTCCAGACCTAGACCAAATAAAATCTTTCCCTTGAAGGGAAAAGAAAGGAGTCTGGACTTAGAAGTCATATCCGCAGACCAAGACTTCAACCAGAGCACCCGGTGGGCTAGGACCGTAAAGCTAGAGACCTTTGCATTTAGGTGAATTTGCATGTTCGCATCACAGATAAAAGAATTAACAAATCTCAGATCTTTAATTCTGTCTTGAATATCCTTGAGGGGAGACTCCACCTCAATGAGTGCCGACAAAGAGTCGCAACAGTAGGTAGCCGCTCCAGTATCTGCAGCCCCCGGTTGAAACAAAAATACGGTATGTTAAAACATATTTCTCAGAAAGGTTTCCATTTTCTTATCCATTGGCTCTCCAAACAAAGAACTATCCTCAAGAGGTATAGTAGTACGTTTAGCAAGCATAGAGATAGCACCATCCACCTTAGGAATGGAGCCCCACAAATCCAGTTGAGAGTCCGGGAACAACTTTTTAAAAGTAGACCAAGGTGAAAAGGAAGAACCAATTCTTTCCCATTCATTCTTAATAATGTTCGCCATCTTAACCGGTACAGGAAAAGTCAAAGAATCTTTCCTGTCTTCGTAAACTCTGTCTAATTTAGGTATCATAGGTTCTTCAAGCAGTGCGGCCTTTGGAATCTCTAACATAGACAGAACCTCCTTTAATAAAAAAAGTGCTCAATTTTAAATCTACAGGACGGTTCCTCCGCAGCAGGAGACTTAGACGCTAAGGACTAAAACCCAGAAAGTTCACGCTCTGAAGCTACAGAGGTTAACTCATCATAGTATAACTGGGACATAATAGCTAAATCTGATAAATATTTAGAGTACTCCGGGTCAGGAGAGCTATGTTTAACCTTTCTCTTGTGATTGTTAGAGCGAGTCGATGCACTGAGGGCCACAGACATTGTCGTAACTGCGCGGCAGGAAGAAGGCCCCCTCCGGATGGAGGATTAGATGTGCTACGGGGAACTGTAATCTCACGGGACGCCGAGTCCTGAGAGGTAGATGGCTCAGAGGGACTAAGAGCCTTAGCAGGCTTGTCTCCCTTCTTAGACTTTATAACGGTGTTAAGGCATGTGGAACATAATTGAGTGGGCGGGAAAACCACAGCCTCCTCACAATATAAACAGGTATTATTTAGTACAGAAGGAGTACCTTCTAACATGTCCTCCATAGTTCAGGTTATACCCACAGAAGGACACAAATAAAAACGTTTTTTCATTATAGAAAACTGCACCTTTATACTCCCAATGGCTGGGGCACTCACCACCTCCTAGACCCAGACAGTTAATAGAGGAAACACTCAGGTTCAAGTCTCAGCCGGGAATGGAGGAAATGAACATAGACCACACCCAGTCACATGGAGTGCAAGACAGTACTTCCCCTGTTATTAAGTACAGCAAGTAATAGGAGCTGTGCAACCTGTTTGTTCCAGCCAAAAACACACAGTCTATCAGCCCAGGAAAAAATCACACAAAACAGCATGTAAATAATTAATAAACTGATTAATTAACCCCAACTGTTCAATAACCCCCCTTCAGAGGATATTAACCCTGGATCCTATAGGTATAAAGGAGCCAAACTGTGATCCTGTTATAGCGTTTTGTATGTAAAAATTGAAGCGATCTTACCTCCAGGATCCATGCTGTGGAACAGAACACAGCCTCTCAAGTGTGACAGTATTATAGCAGCGCTCCTGACATGGACTTGAGTGAGAGAAAGCAGGCAGTGAAACTCGTCAACACTGATTGCTTAGGAACTGTTAGCAGTAGTCTGGATGGTTTTGCAGAAAAACTTTCCCTGCTTCTCCAGACTCTTACTTTCATCAATACTCTTACTGAGAGGTTAACATGACTACTTAAAACTCCAGTCCTATCTCGAAGGGCAGATACCCTTTTTCAGGACTCTCTGAATCTTCTGACACTTCTCTGCCACCTCCTAACGTGACGAAAGGCAAAGAATGACTGGGGTAATGAGGAAGTGAGAGGGATATTTAAGCCTTTGGCTGGGGTGTCTTTGCCTCCTCCTGGTGGCCAGGTGTTGTATTTCCCAACAGTAAGGAATGAAGCTGTAGACTCTCCCTATCTTAGGAAGGACATTTTCATGACTCAGATAAAGCATGTGATTTTAACCAACTTTTTTACTTCTATGATAATTTTTTTTATTCTCTTGATATCTTTTGTTAAAAAGCATGGATGTAATCTTAGAAGGCTGCCCATGTCTGGAACACTATATGGTAGCAGTTTTGCAAGAATGTCATTCATTTGCAAGAGCACTATTTCCTGCCAGGTAGTGCTCCAGACACTTACCTAGGTTTCTCTTCAACCAAGAATATCATGGGAACAAAACACATTTGATAATAGAAGTAAACTGGTAACTTTTTAAAAATCGTTTCTTCTGTCTGAATCCTAAAAGAAAATGTTTGGGTTTCGATATCCCTTTAAAGAGGCAGTATACACCTATTTTCATTTAAAGGGACACTGAGCCCAAATTTGTTCTTTCGTGATTCAGATAGAGCATGCAATTTTAAGCAACTTTCTAATTTACTCCAATTATCAAATTTTCTTCATTCTCTTGGTATCTTTATTTAAAAAGCAAGAATGTAAAGCCCATTTATGGTGAACAACCTGGGTTGTTCTTGCTGATTGGTGGATAAATTCACCCACCAATAAACAAGTTCTGTCCAGGGTTCTGAACCAAAAATTGTCTGGCTTCTTAGCTTAGATGCCTTCTTTTTTAAATAAAGATAGCAAGAGAACAAAAAAAAATTGATAATATGAGTAAATTAGAAAGTTGCTTAAAATTGCATGCTCTATCTGAATCAGGAAACAAAAAAATTGGGTTTAGTGTCCCTTTAACTGCATGTAATAGACACTACTATAACAAATAATATGCACAGATATTGATATAAAAATTCAGTGTAAAACCTTTTAAAAACTTACTTAGAAGCTCCCAATTTAGCACTATTAATGAGATAAGTCTGGGACACCCACTGAAAGGGACTGAGGGCTGATAGCAGAACCTCCCCTTCATATGAACAGACCCCTTAAACAAACAGAAGCAGTTTAAAATCAGTATACATCTAAAACTTTGGGGCTTGGTTAGGAGTCTGAAAATCAGCATGTTATATAAAAATTAGCAACACTATACATTTTTACAAAAACACACGCAGATGGGCTATATAAATGGATCATCTACAAAACATTTATGCAAAGAAAAATCTAGTGTATAATGTCCCTTTAAGTGGTCATGATACAAAGTAGGTTTTGTTAAATAACCCTGGTTGTAGATTCCTGTTTTCTACTTATCCTGGGTTTGTATGTAATCCACAACATCTGACACAATCAGTTTGTGTTTTGTAGAATAATGTGGTCAATAGACATTAGTTTATGCAAAGGAATCACAACATGCAAGAAACCAAAGCCAAGAGAGAGAATATTATTATCAGCTCAAGAGAACCTCAGCTTTTCTTAATGAAACATGTGTGTGTAAAAACAGAACTTAGTCAAGGCATATGTCATGTGATCATGTTACCTAATCAAGGGAGAACATTGAATCATGGTGCTAATAAGAATAAACCTTCACAAATTTTGTGTTTAATTATTTTGTACTGTGGTAGGTAAATAGCTCATCTGTTTTAGTTGCCCATATATTACAGTACATGATAAAGAAGAGTCTTATAAAAATGAGTAGTAGGGTATTTTGAACATTCTCTTTGCATTTTTTCCATTTGATAAACAATGATAAAACAAAATTTATGCTTACCTGATAAATTTCTTTCTTTCCGGGCAAAGAGCACCACAGCTAGAGCTGTTAAGTGTAACTTCCCTTACCCATAATCACCAGTCATTCAGCTGAAGGAAAATGGAAAAAGAAGAAACACAAGGGTATAGAGGTGCCTGAGGTTTACTAAAAAAAAACCTGCTGAATTAAAATTGAAAGAGGGCAGGGTCTTGGACTCTTCATGCCCAAAAAAAAAAGAAATTTATCAGGTAAGCATACATTTTGTTTTCTTTCCTATGGCATGGAGAGTCCACGACTTCATTCCAATTACTAGTGGGAACCAATACCCAAGCTAGAGGACACAGAAGGAAAAGGGAGGGAGAACAATGCAGACGGACCTAAACAGAAGGCACCACTGCTTGAAGAACCTTTCTCTCTAAAGAAGCCTCAGCCAAGGCAAAAGTATCAAATTTGTAGAATTTGGAAAAAGTATGCAAATTTGAAAAAGCTTGCAAATCTGCTCCACAGAAGCTTCATTTTTGAAAGCCCAGGAAGAGGAGACAGCCCTAGTGGAATGAGACGTAATTCTCTCAGTAAGCTGCTGTCCAGCTGTCTCATAAGCTAAACGGATAACACTTCTTAACCAGAGGGAAAGGGTAGTAGAAGTGGCTTTCTGACCTTTACGCTTGACAGAGAAAACAACAAACAGGGCAGAAGATTGACGAAAATCTTTAGTTGCTTGAAGATAAAATTTTAGAGCACGCACAACATCCAGGTTATGCAAAAGACGTTCCTTATGGGAAGAAGGATTAGGACAAAAAGAAGGAACAACAATTTCCTGATTAATGTTTCGATTCGACACAACCTTAGGGAGAAAAGCCAACTTAGTACGAAGGACCGCCAAGAAGAAACAAAACCTTCCAAGATAACAATTTAATATCAACAGAATGCATCAGCTCAAATGGAGCCTGCTGCAAAACTTTAAGAACAAGGTTAAGAATCCAAGGAGGAGCAAAAGGTTTAAACACAGGCCTGATTCTGACCAGGGCCTGAACAAAAAGCTTGAAAATCTGGCAGATCAGCCAGACGTTTATGCAGATATCGGACCCTTCAGAGTACTGACTGACACACCTTTCTCCAGGCCATCCTAAAGAAAGGATAAAAATGCGGGGAATCCTCACCTGGCTCCAGGAGAAACCCTTAGATTCACACCAATAAAGGTATTTAGACCATACCTTATGGTAAATCTTGCAAGTAACAGGTTTATGAGCCTGAAGCATGGTATCACTAACCGCCTCAGAAAAACCACATCTTGTCAAAACTAGGCGTTCAATCTCCAAGCAGTAAGTTTCAGAGAATCTAGATTTGGATGGAGGAAGAGACCCTGAAGTAGAAGGTCCTTCTTCCTCAGAGGTAACATCCAAGGTGGAAGAGATGACATCTTCACCAGATCCGCAAACCAGATCCTGCAAGGTCATGCAGGAGCTATTAGAATTACAGATGCTCTCTCCTGTTTGATACAAGCAAGGACTCATGGAAGGAGAGCAAACAGAGGAAACAGGTATGCCAGAGAGAAGATCCAAGGAACCGCTAGAGCGTCTATCAGAGTGGCCTGAGGATCTCTTGACCTTGAACCGTACCTTGGAAGTTTGGCGTTTTGACATGAAGCCATCCGAACCTACTCCAGAACTCCCACCTGACGGTTATTTTTGAGAACACCTCCGGATGGAGAGCCCACTCTCCGGGATGAAAGGTCTGTCTGCTCAGAAAATCTGTCTCCCAGTTGTCCACTTCTGGAATGTGGATGGCAAATAGGAGACAATCCTGAGCTTTCGCCCACTGCAGAATGTGGGTCACCTCCTTCATTGCTAAGGAACTCTGAGTTCCCCCCTGATGGTTGATGTAAGTCATCGAGGTGATGTTGTCTGACTGGAATCTGATAAACTGGACTAAAGATAATTGGGGCCAAGCTGTCAATGCATTGAATATTGCTCTAAACTCGAAGATGTTTATGGGAAGAGAGGACTCCTCCCGAGTTCACAGGCCCTGAGGGAACTCTTTTGCAGATTCACTTTCCATCCGTGGGAACAAAGAAAAGACAACAACATCTCTGTATGAGTTTTTTTTTTTTCTAAAATATTTTTTTTTAATTGTAGAGTAAACCTGTTAAAAATGACAACAGTTTCAATAAGTTCGTATGCAATCATAGGTCCAACAATATTTGTACAGTAAATGCAATAAACATATCAATAGGGACAATCAGATGTTTACAGTGTATATAAATAGGGTCCCCTAAAATTAGGAAACCTTTCAAGGTGAACAGAAGTTATTAACGTAACTTAAATGCAAAGACTAGTACAGTACAATACCCAGACATATTATAGAAATATTATAATGGCCTCGAAAAGTCAGCCGGTATTTACCATTTAACAAACCTCTTTTGATAACCCAAAGGGTTGGATGCAGTGCGCGTCTCCAGGCGGAGCCAGCAACCCCAAAAATGGAGAGGAGAGGGGTAAAAGATGGGACAGGGGGTAACAGGTCACATATCAAGGGGAGGGCAGGAGGAAGGGTAGAAAAGGGGGGTGCAAGAACAAAGGGAAGAGGGTGGGGGGGGCAGGTGAGGGCCTTTAGCTGAATGTCAGATTCGGATAGGGTTGTAAGGTAAATTTTACTGTAGGAGGTGCCTAGGGACCTCTTTATGCCTACATACTTGTCTGCGATCTTCTTGGTAGACAAACCAGGGTTCCCAAATCTGCCAATATAGATCTTCTTTGTCTAGGCTATAGTAAAAACTTTGTTCCATCTTGGCATATACCTGAATTATAGGGGTCACAACTGTAATGTCTGGGGGTTGAGCCTGCTTCCACACTCTAGCTATCGCCAGTTTCATGGCTGCGAGAACAAAGACTATCAATTTAGACAGGGGAGTCTGAACTTTTCGTGGGAATATATGTAGGAGGGCAATCTCGGGGGTTAGTGGGGCAGCCAAACCAAGAGCGGAGCAGAGGTCAGATATTTGGTTCCATTTGGGCTGTAATTTTGGGCATTCCCACCATACATGAATATCTGAGCCCCTTTGTCCACATTCTCTCCAACAAAGTGGGGATGCTGATGGAAACATCTGTGAAAGTCTGGAAGGGGTATAGTACCATCTCAGGAACAGCTTCATGTATGATTCTAAAGTGTCTGCACAATGTACAGTCTTTTTAGTTAAAGTCATAGCTATGTGTAAGTCCTTGTCCGCAATTGGTCTGGATAAGTCCCCCTCCCAGGCCCTAAGTTGCCACGGTCTACCCTGTATTAGATTATAGTGAAATGATATGAGTTTGGGAGTCTTAGCTCGAAGCTGCCACAATTTCTCCCAGGTGGTCAGGGGTCTGTTGGAAACTTTAGAAAATCCCCAGGATAGCAAGAAGGAATATAGTCTGGAATACTCAAATGTGGCCCACAGTGGAGGGTCCTGAACGATAGAACCTAAATTACTCGCAATAAGCAGTGTCCCTGAAGGATACAAATGGGATATCAGTCTCAAGTCCCACTCACCCCACTGTAATATATGCGTATCAGGTAGGGCTGCAAGTAGAGCCGAAATAGAATGTATAGGAGATGGATGTGGGGCGACATCGGGAAGATTTCTGAGGTAATGACATATTTTTAAATTATCTCTAATAATTGCATTATTAATCCCTAGAGTATCTAACCAATAATCGGGGATCCAGGGTAGGTCAGCTTTCCACCCCTGCGGTTCCCCCTTGTCTGCCCACACCGAAACTTGGGAAAGTCTTGCAGCTTCGTAGTAGTCTTGAATGCTAGGCATAGCTACGCCTCCTTGTTCATAGCGTTTCTGGAGTATATCCGGGGGCTTAGACTTGCCCCAAATATAGCTCTGACCAAGGGATTGAAGCCTGTCAATTAGGCCGCTAGGAGCATTAAGGGGAATACAACCAAAATAGTAGAGAATTTTGGGTAAAATCGTCATTTTAAAGGATGCTATGCGGCCTAGCCATGAGATTTCTCTAAAATTCCAGGAGGTGGTGAGTTCAGTGACTTCTTTAATAATAGCGGAATAGTTTAGGGAAACTACTAGCTTTGGGTCAGGGCTAAGCTGAACCCCTAGGTGGCGTATGGTATTTTGGGACCACTGGAAGGAATATGACGTTCGAAGAACATCTAATTCAAATGTAGGAATACAGATCGGTAAAGCTTTAGTTTTGAGGACATTGACCTTATAATAGCTGTGGGCGCCAAATTCAGATATAAGGTCAAGAAGAGCAGGCAAAGAGCCTAGTGGATTTGTTAAAAATAAGGTCACGTCGTCAGCAAACAGGGCTACTTTTGCAACTTCTCCACCAAACCGAACGCCCCGTACCATGTGGGAATTCCTAATGGCTTGGACTAGGGGCTCAATAGCCAGCACAAAAATCAAATGCAACAGGGGACACCCCTGTCTAGTACCATTAGTGATATGAATCTCCGGGGAAGCAAATCCCAGACCCTTGACCACTGCAGAAGGATAAGAATATAGGCCCGAATTGCTGTAATCACCTCGCCTGGTATGCCAAACTGAGCAAGAGTGTACCACAGGTAATCCCATCTGACCCTGTCAAATGCCTTTTCTGCATCCAGCGACAGGGCCAGCATGGGCTGTTTCAATCTGTAGGCCTCTGTGAGAATGTCAAGTACTTTTCGAGTGTTATCTGGTCCCTCTCTCCCAAAAGTAAACCCGACCTGGTCTGAATGTACTACTTTCGGGAGTAGGTGATTAACTTTACATCCCTGTTGATCAATGAGATCGGTCTATAACTGGTACATTGGGAGGGGTCCTTGTTCGGCTTAGGGATAGGGAGAATTATTGCTTGTAAGAATTCCTTTCTGAACGAACCTGACTCCTGTGCCTCTGAGAAGACCTTTAGGATGATCTTATTTAGCTCAGTCCTGAAGAGTTTATAAAAGGCCGCCGGATATCCATCAGGGCCTGGAGCCTTATTGTTTTGAGTGTGTTTGATGGCCAGGTTAAGTTCGGCTAAAGAAAACGGGGCACTGAGCGCCTCTTTATCTATCTCCGGTAAGGTTGGCAAATTTAGGTTTTGTAGGAAGTCAGCTATGCTTTGTGCAGAGGATTCCCTGTCGGCCATAGAGGGCTGAAGATGATAGAGTTCAGAGTAATAGGCCCGCAAAAGTTTCGCTGATTTCTTTAGGCGAAGAGACTGATACAGTTCCCCGTTTAAGTGACAATATCCTAGCTGCCGCGGTTCTACCTTGCAGCTTATGTGCTAGAAGTGTTGAGGCCTTATTACCCTGACAATACATTAGCTTCTTAAATCGAGCGTAAGACTCCTGAACTCTCTCTAACTCCCTGTCTGCCAGTTGTGCTCTGAGTTTTCTAATTTTATCTGCTAGAGGCAAGGATGGAGAATTTTTATTCTCTAGTTCCACGGACCTTAATTCAGATATAAGAAGGCCTAAAGGGGCACCAGCTTGGTGTCTAAGCATTGTCTGCCTCCTGATACATATCCCCCTCACATATGCTTTAAGTGTAGCCCATACTGTTTGGGATGACATACCAGGGGTTTCATTTACTCTCAGGAACTCAACTATGGAGTTTTGAAGGGAGGCCCTAAAAGCTTTATCCTGAAGCACCTGTTTCGAAAGTTTCCAACTAGGTCTAGACGTTTTGGTTAAATCAGTGGAGAGAGTGAATGTGAGTATATCATGGTCTGACCATGGGCAGACTCTAATATGCGAAGATAAAACTCTATCAAGAGTTGGTGAAAAAGTGGTCCAGTCTCGAGTAAGAATTATGAGGTCTGGAAAAATAAGTGTAATCTCTGTCGTTGTGGTGGTATGCCCTCCAAATGTCATATAGGTTGTGTTGAATTATGTACTGACGAAATTTAGTGGCAGTATTTATTGTGTATGTGTCAATTTTTTTTCCCCTTTGAACTTTCTTGTCAATTAGTGGGTCCCATACCATATTGAAGTCACCTCCGACTTTATGAAACTCAACTTTAGACAGTACCCCTTTCAAGAAAGTGGGTTGTGATTGGTTCGGGACATAAATATTGGCCAAGGTAAATAAGATGCCATTTAATTTGCAGTTGAGTAGTAGAAACCTCCCTTGATTGTCTTTCTCTTTGTGTATAAGTTCAAAGTGTATAGATTTGTGTATGGCAATCGCTACACCTCTAGACTTCTCAGAATGAGAGGCCATAAAGACTATAGGATAGTCGGAAGGTCTGTATGGATTCTGGGACGATGCTAGCCAGTGTGTTTCTTGTAGAAATATAACTTGTATCTTTAGAGCCGTCATAGAATTAGTAAGAAGGCTTCTCTTTTCTGCTAATTAAGTCCCTTAGCGTTTAGGGTTGCAAAGGAGATATTATTGGGGATTGTCTCCATTGTAAGGTTAGGGAGAGAGGGAGGGGGGATGAGGAAAAGGAGAGGAGAGAGGTTTATTAACTTAACTTACCCCGTCTCAGGTTATCTAAAGTCAAATCAGTGGTCAATGAAACCACAGGGAATCGAGCCTCTAATGTCCTAAAACATTATATAGAAAAAGGAACAAAATTATCATAAAAGTAAACCATACCATGAAAAAATACAATGTACACCATTAAATTTCAACCAATAGTGATTGGTATTAACTACGTAAGGTGTGAACAATACTTCAAAAGTAGTGAACCAATGGATCACCAAAAGGAGAAATTTAGATAAAGGGTAGGGGCAAATTTCCCTAAGCAAATTTACAACCTCATGTCAGAGATCATGAGCCCCTCCACTCCTTACTTTTACTGAGAATCTAGACATAGTATAAAGATAATAAGCAAAACATATAAGAGAATAAACACTGTATAAAGAAGTACCATTATACCATATTCAGTCCAATAGAAAAGATGGGGATGTCCACTTTCATGTGATGGGCCGTTGTGGCCGTGGGGCCAAATCTGAGGCCCCAGATCGAATTTTAGGATCTAGAGAGTCAACTACTGTGCAAGGCTGATGTGGCTTTGGGGCCAAGTCTGAGACTCTAGACCGGTTCTTGGGATGCAAGGAGTCAATCACTGATCGGGGCTCAGCTGAAGCTAGACCCCATTCTTTTAGCAGATAAAAACCTTCCTGAGGGGCTATGATCATATGAGTTTCTCCATTCTTTGACACTATCAGCTTTGTCGGGTAACCCCATCTATATCTGATGTTTTCCGTTCTCAAGATTTGGGTGATGTTTCTAAAAGTTCTTCTTCTTTGTAAGGTGTAGCTGGAGATGTCTGGAAAGACTGAAATTTGTTGAAATTTAGCTGGTAGTTGAGGCTTGTTGGTTAGCTCTCTCATTATCTTCTCTTTGTGGGTGAAGAAATGGATCCTAGCTAGAACATCTCTCGGTTTGTCCTGAGAGACAGATTTAGGACGTGCTACTCTGTGGACTCTGTCTATTAAGAGGCCCGGCGGGTCTATGGAAGGCAGAAAGCTATTACAGAATTCCAAAACAAAGGGCTCCAGATCTTGGGAGCCAATCTCCTCCGATATCCCCCGGAACCTCAAACTATTCCGTCTGGACCGGTCTTCTATGTCGGCTAGCTTTAGTTCCAAGTCGGAGATCTGGGTTGCCAGACTCTGAGAATACGATAGTAGATGGGCTTGATCCACAACTAGGTCTTCCTGCTTACGTTCTAGGGTTTCAGTGTGTTCCCCTAACGCTGCAATGTCCCTACGAAGCTCTGCTGTGGAAACTTTAATTTCCTTAGTTAACGTGTCCTGAAGGAGGTTCATACGTCTGGTTAGAACATCTACAATATTTGCAGATAAAGCGTCTGATGTAGGAGACTGGGAATCCATGCTGCTTTCAGAATAGCTCCGTCCAATGCAGAAGTAGACTCTCTGTACAATTGAGTTTTTGCCAGAAGGTTGGTCTTTAAAGTGGTTCGCATCTGTCTTCTTGGGTGGTTGAGAAGGTTTTGGTCTTCTTTTGGCAGTTTGAGACATGCTCTGGACAGTATTCTTGGTCAAGCAGGTGTAAATGGTATATGTTTAAGGATAAACCACACTTGAATACAAAAAGGTATGGAAAAAAAAATGGAGAGAATTATAACATAGTCCCCCTGATCCTGGTCAATCTTGATTTAGGCAGCCATGTTCAACATACTGTCTGCAGACGGTAAGAAGTATGTCACTATGATGTTTATCAGTAATTTATCCCGACCAACATTCAGCAGAGACAAATGGTGTAGTAGGACTTGTGTGCACTCTCTCCAGGGAGTTTGCCCTCACTGGGCCAAGCCGGAAAAAGGTATGAGGGTATGACCTGCTGCAATCACATACAGCAGGAAAGGGGTGGAGAGAGTGAATGGAAGAGAGGGTATGACCCCCAGATGTGTACACCTTGTAGGTAAGGAGGAGGGGAATTGCTGTTGAGGCTTAATTAAATGTGTCCTTAGCACTATATAGTAGTATGTGTTCCCTGAAGAGAAGCGTCTGCGTGGTTACCACGGTTTTGTGAAAGATGGAGTAATTATAGAGGTGCCAGGTATAAACGATTCACGTACAGTTAAAGCAAAAATGCTACACCCTGAAAAATAAATTTCAGAGACACCTGAGCTGACGCAGCAGCCTTAATAAAGCAAAAGTTAGTAGATGTGCATATCCCATGTAGGACTAAACATTGTAGGTAGGCTGCAATTATATATTAGAACAGTTCCTTCAGAAGGGGCACAGCTAGCTCCGTCCCCCAGACTTTGAAACTTAGTGCAAACTTGATGTCTTTTCTAATTAAGCCCAGACCAGCTCAAATGCTCTTGGAGGTGGGGGGATCACAACAACCGCACAGGAATGAGAAGGCCCCTGTGAGGCTTTTTGTACACAGTCACTAATGTGCCCAGTTATGAGGCTGAGTTATTATAAATTTTCCACTATGTTTCAAAGTATTACCTGGGGTTGCTGCTCTTCTTATGTGCAGTAGGAGCGTGGACTTCCGAAACCTTCTGATGTATGAGCGTGGCAGGGGCAGTGTTACTGTTAATCTAAACTGTTAGAGTGTAACACACCCTCTGGGTCCCCACACAGCTAGATCTCAATTCCACCTGCTAGGCCGCAGCCAAGATGGCGGCCGTTCGCGTCTTCAGCTCTCCCCCAGCGAGGTCAGTCTGAGTATGCAGGGAAAATCAGTGTTCCATTCGAGGCGGCACCCGGTAGAAAGGGGTAAGGTGACAGCGGTATTGTGAGACTGTTTGTGCCTGATCGTTTGGTCCCAGCTGCCGCCTGAACTCTGTCACAGTTCTTATGTGTATGGCCCCTTAGTAGCAATAGGGCAACCGGAGCCTCACGGGCAGGGTGATCCTTAGATTGGGTCCAGGTGTTGTGGGAATGGCGTAGATGTCAGGTTAGTTACGGGTGTGTAGGTTTGAGATGTGGCTGCATGTAGGTAGACAGGTTCGCCAATGTTCAGAGCCACAAAATCAAGACGAAGGGTCTAAGGAGTCAGTCCCTAGTAGACAGGTCTTGCTTATGGTCAAATAAAAAATAATAAAATTAGTTAGAAACTATTTTGTAAGGAAAATACTTAATGGAGCTCTTTCACTTTGCTTCCATTCAGCTCGGCAGTTAGCTCCGCCCCCCCCTCTGTATGAGATTTTGCTAGTTGAGAAGATGACGCATGAACTAAGATGTCGTCCAGAAAAGGCGCCACCGCTATTCCCTGAGATCTGACCACAGCCAGGAGAGCTCCTAGAAACTTTGTGAATATTCTGGGAGCCGTAGCAAGACCAAAAGGAAGACAAACTGGAAGTGCTTTTCCAGGAAGGCAAACCTCAGAAACTGGTGATGATCCCTGTATATGGGAATATGAAGATACGCGTCCTTCAGGTCTATGGTCATCATAAATTGACCTTCCTGAACCAATGGAAGAATGGAACAAATAGTTTCCATCTTGAAGGACGGAACCCTGAGAAATTTGTTGAGGCACTTTAGGTCTAGAATGGGACAAAAAGTTCCCTCCATTTTGGGAACCACAAACAGATTTGGATAGAATCCTTGACCCTGTTCCTCTACAGGAACTGGAACAATTACTCCCAGGGAGGATAGGTCCTCTACGCAGTTTAAGATGGCCTCCCTCTTTACCTGGTTTGTGGATAGTCTTGACAGGAAAAAATCTTCCCCTTGGAGGACAATACTTGAATCCTATTCTGTAACCCTGGGATACTATGTCTACAGCCCAAGGATCTGGGACATTGCATATTCAAGCTTGTTGAAAAAGAGAAAGCCTGCCCCCCACTTGATCCAAAATAGGATCGGGAGCAGACCCTTCATGCTGATTTATAATCAGTGGAAGGCTTCTTGTTTTGCTTCAACTCCATGAGGTCTTGGATTGTTTTGGTTTGGAAGAAGAGGAGGAAGACTTCTATCCTTTAAAGTTACGAAAGGAATGAAAGTTAGAACTCTGGCGACCCTTAGGTCTATTCTTCTTATCCTGAGGAAGGAAAGATCCTTTCCCATCCGTAATCTCGGAAATGATTTCCGCCAGACCAGGAACAAAGTTTTACCTTTATAAGGTAAAGACAAAAGCTTGGCCTTAGAAGTTACATCAGCTGACCAAGATTTTAACCACAGAGCTTTGCGAGCTAAGACAGTGAAGCTAGAAATCTTAGCTCCCAGTCTGATTACTTGCATATTAGCATCGCAGATAAAAGTATTAGCCAGTTTAAGAGCCTTGATCCTATCTTGGATCTCCTCTATCGTAGTCTCTTCTGATATCATCAGACAAAGCGCCATACCAATAAGATGCAGCACCCGCGACCGTAGCAATACTTGCCGCAGGTTGCCACTGTAATCATTGATGTATGTACATCTTTTTCAAGTAATCCTCCAGCTTTTTATCCATGGGATCCTTGAAGGAACTATATAATAGTTATTTTAGCCAGAGTAGAGATAGCTCCTTCTACCTTAGGCACAGTGCGCCACGAGTCATGAATGGAGTCACCGACAGAAAACATTTTTTTAAAAACAGGGGAAGGGGAAAAAGTAAATTTATGCTTACCTTATAAATTAATTTCTTCTATGGTATGAAGAGTCCACGGATTCATCTTTTACTTGTGGGATATTATCCTCCTGCTAACAGGAAGTGGCAAAGAGCACCACAGCAGAGCTGTCTATATAGCTCCTCCCTTAGCTCCACCCCCCAGTCATTCGACCGAAGGCACAGGAAGAAAAAGGAGAAACTAAAAGGTGCAGAGGTGACTGAAGTTTAAAATAAAAAAATATAATCTGTCTTAAAATGACAGGGCGGGCCGTGTACTCGTCGTACCATAGAAGAAATTAATTTATCAGGTAAGCATAAAATTACTTTTCTTCTATAAGGTACGACGAGTCCATGGATTCATCCTTTACTTGTGGGATACAATACCAAAGCTATAGGAGACGGATGAACGGGAGGGATAAGACAGATGCCTAAACAGAAGGCACCACTGCTTGAAGAACTTTTCTCCCAAAAATAGCCTCCTAAGAAGCAAAAGTATCAAATTTGGAAAATTTGGAAAAGATATGAAGTGAAGACCAAGTCGCAGCCTTACAAATCTCTTCAACAGAAGGATCATTTTTAAAAGCCCAGTGAGCTGTAATTCTTCCAGGAGGCTGCTGTCCAGCAGTTTTGTATGTCAAACGGATGATGCTTTTCAGCCAAAAAGAAAGAGAGGTAGCCGTAGCTTTTTGACCTCTACGCTTTCCAGAATAGACAACAAACAGAGAAGATGTTTGACGGAAATCTTTTGTCGCTTGCAAGTAAAACTTCAAAGCACGAACCACGTCCAAGTTGTGCAACAGACGCTCCTTCTTAGAGGAATGATTAGGACACAGGGAAGGAACAACAATTTCCTGATTAATATTCCTATTAGTAACAACCTTAGGAAGGAATCCAGGTTTGGTACGCAAAACCACCTTATCAGAATGAAAAACAAGATAAGGCGAGTCGCATTGCAATGCAGTTAGTTCAGAAACTCTTCGAGCCGAAGAGATAGCAACTAAAAACAGAACTTTCCAAGATAGAAGCTTAATATCTATGGAATGCAGAGGTTCAAACAGAACCCCTTGAAGAAATTTAAGAACTAAATTCAAACTCCATGGCGGAGCAACAGGTTTAAACACAGGCTTGATTCTAACTAAAGCCTGACAAAACGACTGAATGTCTGGAACATCTGCCAGACGCTTGTGCAGTAAAATTGACAAAGCAGATATCTGTCCCTTTAGGGAACTAGCTGATAACCCCTTCTCCAATCCTTATTGGAGAAAGGACAAAATCCTAGGAATCCTGATCTTTCTCCATGAGTAGCATTTGGATTCACACCAATAAAGATATTTACACCATATCTTATGATAAATCTTCCTAGTGACAGGCTTTCGAGCCTGAATCAAGGTATCTATGACCAACTCAGAGAATCCCCGCTTGGATAAAATCAAGCGTTCAATCTCCAGGCAGTCAGTCGCAGAGAAACTAGATTTGGATGCTGGAACGGACCTTGAATGAGAAGGTCCCGTCTCAGTGGTAGTGTCCATGGTGGTAGAGATGACATGTCCACCAGGTCTGCATACCAAGTCCTGCGTGGCCACGCAGGTGCTATCAAAATTAACAAAGCTCTCTCCTGTTTGATTCTGGCAATCAGACGAGGGAGGAGAGGAAATGGTGGAAACACATAAGCCAGGTTGAACGACCAAGGTACTGCTAGAGCATCTATCAGTACTGCTTGAGGATCCCTTGATCTGGACCCGTAACAAGGAAGTTTGGCGTTCTGACGAGACACCATCAGATCCAATTCTGGTGTGCCCCATTGATGAATCAATTGTGCAAACGCCTCCGGATGGAGTTCCCACTCCCCCGGATGAAAAGTCTGACGACTTAGAAAATCCGCATCCCAGTTCTCCACTCCTGGGATATAGATTGCTGATAGATGGCAAGAGTGAGTCTCTGCCCATCTAATTATTTTCGTAACCTCTATCATCGCTAGAGAACTCTTTGTTCCCCCCTGATGATTGATATATGCTACAGTCAGGATATTGTCCGACTGGAATCTTATGAATCTGGCCAAAGCCAGCTGAGGCCACGCCTGAAGCGCGTTGAATATCGCTCTCAGTTCTAAAATATTTATCGGGAGGAGAGCCTCCTCCTGAGTCCACACTCCATGTGCTTTCAGGGAATTCCAGACTGCACCTCAGCCCAATAGGCTGGCGTCCGTCATCACTATGACCCATGCTGGCCTGCAGAAACACATTCCCTGGGACAGATGATCCTGTGACAACCACCAAAGAAGAGAGTCTCTGGTCTCTTGATCCAGGTTTATCTGAGGTGATACATTTGCATAATCCCCATTCCACTGTTTGAGCATGCATAGTTGCAGTGGTCTGAGATGCAAGCGAGCAAACGGAACTATGTCCATTGCCGCTACCATTAGTCCGATTACCTCCATACACTGAGCCACTGATGGCCGAGGAATGGAATGAAGAGTTCAGCAGGTGGTTAAAATCTTTGATTTCCTGACCTCCGTCAGAAAAATTTTCATGTCTACCGAATCTATCAGAGTTCCCAGAAATGAAACTCTTGTGAGAAGGGTAAGTGAACTCTTTTTTACGTTCACCTTCCACCCGTGAGATCTGAGAAAAGCCAACACAATGTCCATGTGAGATTTGGTTATTTGGTAAGTTGACGTCTGAATTAAGATATCGTCCAGATAAGGCGCCACTGCTATGCCCAGCGGCCTTAGAACCGCCAGAAGGGAACCTAGCACCTTTGTGAAAATTCTGGGACCTGTGGCAGACCCGAAGCGAAGATCCACAAACTGGTAATGCTTGTCCAGAAAGGCGAACCTGAGAAACTGGTGATGATCTTTGTGGATAGGGATGTGCAGATACGCATCCTTTAAATCCACTGTAGTCATATATTGACCCCCCTGGATCATTGGTAAAATAGTCCGAATGGTCTCCATCTTGAAGGATGGGACTCTGAGGAATTTGTTTAGGATCTTGAGATCTAAAATTGGTCTGAAGGTTCCCTCTTTTTTGGGAAACACAAACAGATTGGAGTAAAATCCCTGCCCCTGTTCTGTTCTTGGAACTGGGCAGATTACTCCAATGGTATATAGGTATTCTACACAGCGTAAGAACGCCTCTCTTTTTGTCTGGTTTACAGACAATCAAGAAAGATGAAATCTACCTCTTGGAGGAGAATCTCTGAAGTCTAGAAGATACCCCTGGGTCACAATTTCTAAAGCCCAGGAGTCCTGAACGTCTCTTGCCCAAGCCTGAGCAAAGAGAGAAAGTCTGCCCCCTACTAGATCCGGTCCTGGATCGGGGGCTGCCCCTTCATGCTGTCTTGGTGGCAGCAGCGGCCTTCTTGGCTTGTTTACCTTTGTTCCAAGTCTGGTTAGGTCTCCAGACTGACTTGGATTGAGCAAAATTCCCCTCCTGCTTTGCAGCAGGGGAGGAGGAAGAGGGACCACCTTTGAAGTTTCAAAAGGAACGAAAATTATTTTGTTTGGTCCTCATCTTATTTGTCTTATCCTTATCCTTTTCCTCCAGTGATGTCTGAAATTATCTCTTTCAGTTCAGGCCGAATAGGGTCTTACCCTTGAAAGGGATGGCTAAAAGCTTTGATTTTGATGACACGTTAGCAGACCAGGACTTAAGCCATAACGCTCTACGCACTAAAATGTCAAAACCTGAATTCTTTGCCGCTAATTTAGCCAGTTGAAAAGCGGCATCTGTAATGGCTTCTAACCACATTGAACATTGGCTTTCTTCAATGTCAGACATGTTAAACAGGCTAGTAATGACCACAAACAGGCTTGAAAACACTTTATTTAGTGAAAAAATAACAATCTTAAAAAACGGTACTGCGCCTTAATGAGAAAAAAAGCATACACGTTCTGCAAAACTGCTTTAAATTAATCCAATCTTTCACTTTATCCTTCCTAGTACTTAGAGTAGGCAAAAAGATTGACTGGGGGGTGGAGCTAAGGGAGGAGCTATATAGACAGCTCTGCTGTGGTGCTCTTTGCCACTTCCTGTTAGCAGGAGGATAATATCCCACAAGTAAAGGATGAATCCGTGGACTCGTCGTACCTTATAGAAGAAAAGGAATCCCCGGCTTATTCCATTCCTAAGCTATAATTTCTGACATCTTATCTGGAACAGGAAAAACTTCCACAGATGATGGAGAATTATAAACTCTATTAAGTTTAGTTGACTTTGTAGGGTTGACAACAACAGAAGGTTCAGGGTCGTCCAAAGTAGCTAGAACCTCCTTTAGAAGTAACCAGAGGTGTTCAAGCTTAAATCTGAAATTCACTTCTTCAGATTCAGTAGAATTTTTCCCCATGATGTCAGAATCGGAGATCTCACTATCAGAAGCTACTGACCTCCTCTTCATCAGACACTTGGGAGAGGTTGACCAGTGCAGATTTAGAGGGATCAGAAAATTTACTAGCAGAAATATGTATAGAAATAGCCATACATTCAATATTTCTTGTTTCTGGATACGGTCTGGGAGAACCGGGGCTGGCAGCGAGCATCTGAAGGGAAGTGCTAACATAGCTTCATACTTTACTGCTATTTACAAGAAATATGTCTAGATTTCCTCTTACGCTTGCCCGAAGTAGGGAAAGCAGGTAAAGTTGCAGACACCGCAGAGGTTATCTGCGCAGCAAAATCTCCAGGCAAATAAACACTCCCAGGAGGTTGAGAGGAACCGCAGGGCACTGCATGTGAAACTATCAGGGCTTGAGACGTCTGAGGACAAAGCTGAGGCATATAATGAACAGCATTGTCCTGAGAGACATATGGCTCAAAAGGCAGTAATTTGTCTTTAAATTTCAAGGTCTTAGATAAGCATGTGGCGCAAAATTGCACAGGGGAACAACCTGAGCCTTCAGACAAAGTAAACATTTATCAAAATAAATAGTTGTAATTTGGTCTGGGTCCATAATAATAAAGTTGATTCCCAATTCTTAAATATAAAATTTTAATATTATTACCAATCCACTACATAAATCAGCCACAAACAGTTTGCAGCAAAAAAGAGTCTTGTCTAGCTGAGGAATCTTACCGCACCGGGACTTCACTAGAAACTGCAAGGAGACACTTTTGCATCAAATCCGCTGTCAGAATTAACTGACAAGCTAGGCGAGCTGTCGAATAGATCTTGCTTGATCCAACTAGAGCCTACACAGAGTATGCAACGTGATCGCTTCACTGCCTATACTCACTCCGCTCTACTATGTTTAAAACGGAAGAGCGGAGCGTCATGTGATCGGACTCTGAAAAGAAAATGCGTCACTGTAAAAGCACGCGTTTCTGACCGTCCTGAATAAAAACAAAAAATGTTAAGCACTTATATCATCCCTTATATAAGACTGACAAATTCTTCTGCATAATAAATAAATAATAATGCAAATCCTTTTAACCCTCAGACCATTCTCATAAGGGCTTAAACAATTAACCCCTTAACGCTCGTAGTTTTTAGTGCCAATGCCTGCTAAACTGCCCAAATTGTTCAACCAACCTAAGGTTAAAACTTGTCCCAGATGTTGATCCACTAGAGGAATTAACCTCCAAAGTGCTGTCCTTCAATACCTAGAAGGCAAATGCACTTACCTGTGGATCCAGCTGCAGGGCAGGAACAGCTTCTTAGGTGTGATAGATACTCCACTCTCTATCAGGGACCTAAAGAAAAAGAAAGAACAGAGTAACCAACCCTGGCTTTCTATAAAGGGGTAGCAATAATGTTAGAAATACAGTAAAGACAACCTTGCCGCTTTCTAACTGCTAATAGCCACCATTACTCTTACTAAAGAGATTGACATGGACATGGGCATAGCCCCAATCCTTGCTTGCAGGGAAAAGTACCCATAAAAGGATTAAATATCTTCAGACACCATCTTCGCATATCCTCCATTGACAAAGGCAAAGAGAATGACTGGGGATTATGGGTAAGGGAAGTTACACTTAACAGCTCTAGCTGGGGTGCTCTTTGCCTCCTCCTGCTGGCCAGGAGTTGAATATCCCACTAGTAAATGGAATGAAGTTGCCATAGGAAAGAAATATATATGGTTTAGAAGAAATATCCAGTGAAATCAAGATTAATATATAAAGAAAGGATAAAAGACTGTATTAGGGCTGCAACAACTAATCGGACCGGACACACCTATGTTGGAGAAATAGTTGTCAACAAATCTCATTATCAATTAGGTGGTCAGCGATTAGTTGGTCAGTTGCACAGCACCAGCTGCTTTAATCTGATGATCTAATGCAACTAAGATTGTGCAAAAAAAATTGAATTTATTTATTTTTTTAATCTTTTTTCTATCCGATTAATCGGACAATAATCATCCGATTAATCGGATAGAAAAAAAAATAATAAATAAAAATGTTTGCACAATACCATGTGCAGGAGTTCATCTGATTGAAGCAGCTGGTGCTGTGCAATTAACCAACTAATCGCTGACCCCCTAATTGATAATGAGATTCTTTGACAACTATTTTTATGACCAATCTTACCGATTAGTTGTTGCAGCCCTAGACTGTATTAAACAGAGAAGCATCAATTATGAAAATAAATTCATTAAAAGAGTATGATTACCAAAGCTTCTCTTATTTGCTATGATTAGACAGTGATTGTATTTTGATGAACACTTTTGCACTAGTGCCTTGGGTTATGTGTTAAAGTAATGTTAAAGGGATATGAAACCCATTTTATTTCTTTAATGATTCAGATAGCGCATACAATTTTAAACAACTTTCCAATTTACTACAATTTGCAAATTTGCTTTATTAATTTATATATTCAATACTATGTGTGCACTGATAATATAGGCAGGGAAACTAGTATATAGTAACACTGGTGCTAAAGTGCATAAAAAGGAAATTTATGCTTACCTGATAAATTTGTTTCTTTACGATATGATGAGTCCACGGATTTCATCCTTACTTATGGGATTACGCCTCCTGGTCAGCAGGAGGAGGCAAAGAGCACCACAGCAGAGCTGTATATATAGCTCCTCCCTTCCCTCCCACTCCAGTCATTCGACCGAAGTTAGGAAGAGAAAGGAAAAGCCAAGGTGCAGAAGTGACTGAAGTTTAACAAAAAAAAGATACTCGTCTTAAAAATAACAGGGTGGGCCGTGGACTAGACATATCATAAAAGAAACAAATTTATCAGGTAAGCATACATTTCCTTTTCTTTTACAAGATATGACGAGTCCACGGATTTCATCCTTACGGGATACAATACCAAAGCTATAGGACATGGATGAAAGGGAGGGACAAGACAGGAACCTAAACGGAAGGCACCACTGCTTGAAGAACCTTTCTCCCAAAAACAGCCTCGGTTTGGTACGTAACACCACCTTATCAGAATGAAAAATAAGATAAGGAGAATCACATTGTAATGCCGAAAGCTCAGAAACTCTGCGAGCAGAAGAAATCGCAAATAAAAACAAAACTTTCCAAGCTAATAACTTAATACCTATGGAATGCATAGGTTCAAACGGAACCCCTTGAAGAACATAAATAACTAAATTCAAACTCCAAGGAGGAGCAATTGGTCTAAACACAGGCCTGATTCTAGTCAAAGCCTTGATTGAACATCTGGAACATCTGCCAGACGTTTGTGTAGCAAAATAGACAAAGCAGAAATCTGTCCCTTTAAAGAGCTTGCTGACAACCCTTTCTCCAGTCCTTCCTGGAGAAAAGATAAAATCCTGGGAATCCGAACCCTACTCCATGAGTATCCCTTGGATTCGCACCAATAAAGATATTTACGCCATATCTTATGGTAAATTTTTCTAGTAACAGGCTTGCGTGCCTGAATCAAGGTATCAATGACCGATTCAGAGAACCTTCGCTTAGATAAAATCAAGCGTTCAATCTCCAAGCAGTCAGCTGCAGAGAAACCAGATTCGGATGATGGAAGGGTCCCTGAATGAGAAGGTCCTGCCTCAATGGAATTTTCCACGGTGGCAGAGAGGACATTTCCACCAGATCGGCATACCAAGTCCTGCGAGGCCACGCAGAAGCGATAAGAATTACCGAAGCCCCCTCCTGTTTGATCCGTGCAATCACTCGGGGAAGGAGAGCAAACGGTGGAAACACATAAGCTAGGTTGAACGACCAAGGCACTGCCAAGGCATCTATCAGTTCGCCTGAGGATCCCTGGATCTGGATCTGTATCTTGGGAGCTTGGCATTCTGACGAGACACCATCAGGTCCAATTCCGGTCTGCCCCACCTGAGAATCAGGGCGGCAAAGACCTCCGGATGGAGTTCCCATTCCCCCGTATGAAACGTCTGTCTGCTCAAAAAATCCGCTTCCCAGTTGTCCACCCCTGGGATATAAATTGCTGACAGATAACAAGAGTGAGCCTTCGCCCACCGAATTATCTTGGATACTTCTGTCATCGCTAAGGAACTCCTTGTTCCCCCCTGATGATTGATGTAAGCCACAGTCGTGATGTTGTCCGACTGAAACCGGATGAATTTGGCCGAAGCCAACTGAGGCCAAGCCTGAAGCGCATTGAATATCGATCTCAATTCCAGAATATTGATTGGAAGTAGAGACTCCAGACAGCACCCCAACCTAGTAGACTGGCATCCGTTGTCACTATCACCCATGAGGGTCTGCGGAAGCACGTCCCTTGGGACAGATGATCCTGCGACAACCACCAAAGAAGAGAGTCTCTTGTCTCTTGATCCAGATCTGAGGAGATACATTTGCATAATCTCCATTCCACTGTCTGAGCATGCTCAGTTGTAGAGGTCTGAGATGAAAACGAGCAAACGGAATGATGTCCATTGCCGCCACCATCAATCCAATTACCTCCATGCACTGAGCCACTGATGGCCGAGGATTGGACTGAAGGGCACCGCATGTATTTAGAATCTTTAACTTTCTGACTTCCGTCAAGAAAATTTTCATGGATATAGAATCTATTAGAGTTCCCAGGAAAGGAACCCTTGTCTGTGGAATTAGTGAACTCTTTTCTAGATTCACCTTCCACCCGTGAGTCCTTAGAAAGGACAGAACCATGTTGGTATGAGACTTTGTCAGTTGATAAGACGATGCCTGGATCAGGATATCATCCAGGTAAGGCGCCACTGCAATCCCCCGTGGTCTGAGAACCGCCAGCAGAGACCCTAGAACCTTCGTGAAGATCCTGGGTGCCGTGGCCAGCCCGAAGGGAAGAGCCACGAACTGAAAATGTATGTCCAGAAATGCAAATCTCAGGAACTGGTGATGATCTTTGTGGATAGGAATGTGAAGGTATGCGTCCACGGTAGTCATATATTGACCCTCCTGGATCAATGGAAGAATTGTCCGAATAGTCTCCATCTTGAAGGATGGAACTCTGAGAAACTTGTTTAGACTCTTGAGATCTAAAATGGGTCGGAACGTTCCCTCTTTTTTGGGAACCACGAAAAGATTTGAGTAAAACCCCTGCCCCTGTTCTTTTATTGGGATGGGATAACTTACTCCCATAGTGGAGAGGTATTTTACACAACGTAAGAACGCCTCTTTTTATCTGGTCTACAGACAATCATGAAAGAAGGAACCTTCCCCTTGGGAAGGAATTTTTGAACTCCAGCTGATACCCCTGAGACACGATTTCCTGTGTCCAGGGATCCTGAACGTCTCTTATCCAAGCCTGGACAAAGAGAGAAAGTCTGCCCTCTACTAGATCCAGTCCCAGATCGGGGGCCGCCCCTTCATGCTGTCTTGGGAGTAGCAGCGGGCTTCTTGGGTTGTTTACCCTTGTTCCAAGCCTGGTTGGGTCTCCAGACGGACTTGGTTTATGCAAAATTCCCTTCCTGTTTAACAGAAGAGGAAGAGGGGACTCCCTTGAAATTTCAAAAGGAACGAAAATTACTCTGTCTGCCCCTCTGCTTAGATGTTTTATCCTGAGGTAGAAGGTGACCCTTACCTCCCGTAATGTCAGAAATGATCTCTTTCAAGTCAGGCCCAAATAGGGTCTTTCCCTTGAAAGGGATAATCAAAAGCTTGGATTTAGAGGACACGTCCGCAGACCAAGATTTTAACCATAAGGCTCTGCGCGCTAAAATGGAAAATCCTGCATTCTTAGCCGTCAATTTGGCGATCTGGAAAGCGGCATCCGTAACAAAGGAATTCGCCAGCTTAAGGGCATTTATTCTATCCAAAATTTCCTCTTAGAAGTCTAAGTCTTAAGGGACTCTTCTAAGGCATGAAACCAAAAGGCAGCCGCAGTTGTGACTGGTATAATGCAGGTTGTCAGTTGTAGTAGAAACCCTTGATGAATAAATAGCTTTTTTAGAAGACCCTCCAACTTTTTATCCATAGGGTCTTTGAAAGCACAACTGTCCTCAATAGGGATAGTCGTACGCTTAGCCAGGGTAGATATAGCTCCTTCCACCTTAGGGACCGTTTGCCAAGAATCCCGAACGGTGTCAGCTATAGGGTACATTTTCTTAAAGGTAGGGGAAGGTGAAAACGGAGTCCCCGGTCTTTCCCATTCCCGCATAATAATTTCCGAAATTCTCTTAGGAACCGGAAAAACATCATAATAAGAAGGGACCTCTAGATATTTGTCCATCTTACACAATTTCTCTGGTGGTAGCACAATAGAGTCACAGTCATCCAGAGTCAGCAAAACCTCCCGCAACAACAGACGGAGGTGTTCAAGCTTAAATCTGAAGGACATTACAACCGAATCTGTCTGGGGTAATGTGCTACCTGAATCAGACAATTCCCCTTCAGATAGAGTCTCCCTACCTCCCACTTCAGAACCCTGGGAGTGTACTTCGGAGATCGCCATCAAAGAATCAGAAGTCACCTGGACCACCTGGTTCTCTCTTCTACTAAGTTTGCCTTGTAACACTGGCAACTTAGACAAGACCTCTGTAAGAGTGGATGACATAACTGCCGCCATATCCTGCAAAGTAAATGAGGTGGATGTAGTTGATGGCGCTTGAGTGGGTGTTAAAGGCTGTGACGCTTGGGGAGAAGTTTGCGGCATACCCTGAGTCTCATCAAGCTGAGAAGCATCCTTAGATATACTAGCCTTAAAGAAAATTTGCTCTTTAAATTGTAAAGCCCTCTCAGTACATGAGGGACAAAATGTAAGAGGGGGTTCCACATTGGCAGCTAAGCACATAGAACAAGTATGTTCCAGTAGGTCAGCCATGATAAAAAGAAAAACAAAGTGTAATATTCACAACCCTAAGGATATAACAGCCCTTTGATTATGACAAAAACTAACCCCTGCACCAAGCCACAGCTCTGCTGTTGCGCCTACCTCACAAATAACGACCTCCGTGAACAGCTGCCTAAGTCCGCTTGCGATCCTTGTATCAACTGAAGCCAAGCGTACATAGGAAACACGGGAGCTCCGAAATACCCTTGCGACTGTCATAAGCCGGAAAAGCCAGTGCGCGGCTAAGCGCGTGAACGTAGTCCCGCCCTTCGTGGGCGTTATCAGGAAAACCCATAGAAAACCACATGGCAATGTAGGGCAGACCCAACTGCAAAAAAAACAATGTGTCCCCTCAAAAAGATTGTCGAAGCACACTTGCCCACAATAAATAATGAAAAGCACGGAGTAAAAACTCCCAAACAGTCCCCAGCGTCAGCCCGCAGATAAATGACAATAGAGTCACAGAGTCACCGTTACTGACCCTTAATTAAATCGGGTCCTATATACACACCAACCCTGCTCACATAGTTAGAATAAGAGGAAAAACAGCTAGGCAAATAACACTTTTGCAAGTTGATTACCTCTTTTGCAGCAATTAACGTCCAGTCTGTTCTGAGTTACACTGTCTCCCCAGAATAAAAAGACTGTACATAACGCAGTGCTGATTCCATCATAAACCTGTCCCACACGAAGAAGAGGTCCCTTGATATCACCTCCTGTAGATCTGTGGGGACAAATAGGGCCTTATGTAATATCTGATAAGACCATCAGCAGGGCAGCACCAGCATGGGGAGTGAAGCGAGAATGTAGAATCTCTTCAGTTCCCATAGTTGAAGGCACTTGATACTCTACCCTGAGAAAAATAGTACTCACTGGCACCATTTAAAAAACAATAAACTCTTGATTGAATAATCTAAACTAACACCTCACTTTACCTCTTCCTATCACTAACACAGGCAAAGAGAATGACTGGGAGGGAAGGGAGGAGCTATATACAGCTCTGCTGTGGTGCTCTCTGCCTCCTCCTGCTGACCAGGAGGCGTAATCCCATAAGTAAGGATGAAATCCGTGGACTCGTCATATCTTGTAAAAGAAACTACTTTATTTAAATCTCAAAAAGAGCATAAAGTGACCTTAAAATAGCACTTGTGCCTTAATACCTTTATTAAGATACTAATAGAAAAATTATACTAAAAGTATATGTACAGATATAAACAAGTTCATTATAATTATGCAAAGTATTACAAAACAAAACCCCACTGTTAGAAAGACCAAAAGTCAATACTCAAGTCCACAATGTATAATTATAAAGAAATGTAGTTGTCAAACACAAACTGTATGGCTGTTACTTGGAACCTTATATGTAACAACCACAATTTGTGAATACAAAATTAAAGCGACACTGAACCCCATTTTTTTCTTTCTTGATTCAGATAGAGCATGCAATTTTAAATAACTTTCTAATTTACTCCTATTATCAATTTTTATTTGTTCTCTTGCTATCTTTATTTGAAAAAGAAAGTCCAGCCCTTTGGACAGCACTTGTTTATTGGTGGATGAATTTATCCACCAATCAGCAAGAATAACACAGGTTGTTCACCAAAATGGGCCGGCATCTAAACTTACATTCTTGCTTTTCAAATAAAGATACTAAGAGAATGAAGAACATTTGCTAATAGGAGTAAATTACGGCTAGATTTAGAGTTTTGTCGGTAACGACCTGCGTAGCTAACGCTGGCTTTTTTCTGGCCGCACCTTTAAAATAACTCTGGTATTGAGAGTCCACAGAATGGCTGTGTTAGGCTCCAAAAAAGGAG
Source organism: Bombina bombina (assembly GCF_027579735.1). Lineage (NCBI taxonomy): Eukaryota > Metazoa > Chordata > Amphibia > Anura > Bombinatoridae > Bombina > Bombina bombina. Next base: position 588,382,643 of record NC_069502.1, read on the forward strand.
CGTACAGCATATTTAACGCAACTGCAACTCTCGATACCAGAGTTGCTTACGGACACGGCCAGCCTCAAAAGCGTGCTCGTGCACGATTCCCCCATAGGAAACAATGGGGCTGTTTGAGCTGAAAAAAAACCTAACACCTGCAAAAAAGCCTCGTTCAGCTCCTAACGCAGCCCCATTGTTTGCTATGGGGAAACACTTCCTACGTCTGCACCTAACACTCTAACATGTACCCCGAGTCTAAACACCCATAACCTTACACTTATTAACCCCTAATCTGCCGCCCCCGCTATCGCTGACCCCTGCATATTATTATTAACCCCTAATCTGCCGCTCTGTAAACCACCGCTACTTACATTATCCCTATGTACCCCTAATCTGCTGCCCCTAACACCGCCGACCCCTATATTATATTTATTAACCCCTAATCTGCCCCCCACAACGTCGCCTCCACCTGCCTACACTTATTAACCCCTAATCTGCCGACCGGACCGCACCGCTATTATAATAAAGTTATTAACCCCTAATCCGCCTCACTAACCCTATAATAAATAGTATTAACCCCTAATCTGCCCTCCCTAACATCGCCGACACCTAACTTCAAACATTAACCCCTAATCTGCCGACTGGAGCTCACCGCTATTCTAATAAATGTATTAACCCCTAAAGCTAAGTCTAACCCTAACACTAACACCCCCCTAAATTAAATATAATTTAAATCTAACGAAATTAATTAACTCTTATTAAATAAATTATTCCTATTTAAAGCTAAATACTTACCTGTAAAATAAATCCTAATATAGCTACAATATAAATTATATTTATATTATAGCTATTTTAGGATTTATATTTATTTTACAGGTAACTTTGTATTTATTTTAACCAGGTACAATAGGTATTAAATAGTTAAGAACTATTTAATAGCTAAAATAGTTAAAATAATTACAAATTACCTGTAAAATAAATCCTAACCTAAGTTACAATTAAACCTAACACTACACTATCAATAAATTAATTAAATAAAATACCTCCATTACCTACAATTAAACCTAACACTACACTATCAATAAATTATTTAAATACAATATCTACAAATAAATACAATGAAATAAACTAACTAAAGTACAAAAAATAAAAAAGAACTAAGTTACAAAAAATATTTACAAACATTAGAAAAATATTACAACAATTTTAAACTAATTACACCTACTCTAAGCCCCCTAATAAAATAACAAAGCCCCCCAAAATAAAAAAATGCCCTACCCTATTCTAAATTACAAAAGTTCAAAGCTCTTTAACCTTACCAGCCCTGAACAGGGCCCTTTGCGGGGCATGCCCCAAAGAATTCAGCTCTTTTGCCTGTAAAAAAAAAACATACAATACCCCCCCCAACATTACAACCCACCACCCACATACCCCTAATCTAACCCAAACCCCCCTTAAATAAACCTAACACTAAGCCCCTGAAGATCTTCCTACCTTATCTTCACCCTGCCAGGTTCACCGATCCGTCCTCGGAAGTCTTGATCCAAGCCTCGGAAGTGTTGATCCAAGCCAAAGCGGGGGGCTGAAGAGCGACGTCCATCCTCGGGCTGAAGTCTGGATCCAAGCGGCGACTGAAGAAATCCATCCTCGGGCTGAAGTCGGAAGTCCATCATCTGGATGAAGTCTTCTATCAAGCCGCATCTTCAATCTTCTTTCTTCTGGAGCGGAGCGGAACCATCTTCTTCCAAGCCGACGCGGAACATCCTCTTCAACCGACGACTAGACGACGAATGACGGTTCCTTTAAATGACGTCATCCAAGATGGCGTCCCTCGAATTCCGATTGGCTGATAGGATTCTATCAGCCAATCGGAATTAAGGTAGGAATATTCTGATTGGCTGATGGAATCAGCCAATCAGAATCAAGTTCAATCCGATTGGCTGATTTCTGATTGCCTGATTCCATCAGCCAATCAGAATATTTCTACCTTAATTCCGATTGGCTGATAGAATCCTATCAGCCAATCGGAATTCGAGGGACGCCATCTTGGATGACGTCCCTTAAAGGAACCGTCATTCGTCTAGAAGTCTTCGTCGGAAGAAGATGGGTCCGTGGTGGAGGTCTTCAAGATGGAGCCGGTCCTCATCGGATGAAGATAGAAGATGCCGCTTGGAAGAAGATGGTTGCCGGTCCGGATCTACTCTTCTTCCCGGATAGGATGAAGACTTTGGACCCTCTTCTGGACTTCTTCAGCCGTCGGATGATGGATGTCTAGCCCCCTCTTGGGTTGGATGAATATATCGGAGCCAGGACGGATCGGTGTGATACCCGGTGAGGTGAAGACAAGGTAGGAAGATCTTCAGGGGCTTAGTGTTAGGTTTATTTAAGGGGGGTTTGGGTTAGATTAGGGGTATGTGGGTGGTGGGTTGTAATGTTGGGGGGGGGTAAGGTAAAAGAGCTTTGAACTTTAGTAATTTAGAATAGGGTAGGGCATTTTTTTATTTTGGGGGGCTTTGTTATTTTATTAGGGGGCTTAGAGTAGGTGTAATTAGTTTAAAATTGTTGTAATATTTTTCTGATGTTTGTAAATATTTTTTTATTTTTTGTAACTTAGTTCTTTTTTATTTTTTGTACTTTAGTTAGTTTATTTCATTGTATTTATTTGTAGATATTGTATTTAATTAATGTATTGATAGTGTAGTGTTAGGTTTAATTGTAACTTAGGTTAGGATTTATTTTACAGGTAATTTTGTAATTATTTTAACTATTTTAGCTATTAAATAGTTCTTAACTATTTAATAGCTATTGTACCTGGTTAAAATAAATACAAAGTTAACTGTAAAATAAATATAAATCCTAAAATAGCTATAATATAATTATAATTTATATTGTAGCTATATTAGGATTTATTTTACAGGTAAGTATTTAAATAGGAATAATTTATTTAATAAGAGTTAATTAATTTCGTTAGATTTAAATTATATTTAATTTAGGGGGGTGTTAGTGTTAGGGTTAGACTTAGCTTTAGGGGTTAATACATTTATTAGAATAGCGGTGAGCTCCAGTCGGCAGATTAGGGGTTAATGTTTGAAGTTAAGTGTCGGCGATGTTAGGGAGGGCAGATTAGGGGTTAATACTATTTATTATAGGGTTAGTGAGGCGGATTAGGGGTTAATAACTTTATTATAGTAGCGGTGCGGTCCGCTCGGCAGATTAGGGGTTAATAAGTGTAGGCAGGTGGAGGGGACGTTGAGGGGGGCAGATTAGGGGTTAATAAATATAATATAGGGGTCGGCGGTGTTAGGGGCAGCAGATTAGGGGTACATAGCTATAATGTAGGTGGCGGCGTGCGGACGGCAGATTAGGGGTTAATTATTGTAGGTAGCTGGCGGCGACGTTGTGGGGGGCAGGTTAGGGGTTAATAAATATAATATAGGGGTCGGCGGTGTTAGGGGCAGCAGATTAGGGGTACATAAGTATAATGTAGGTGGCGGTCGGCAGATTAGGGGTTAAAAAAATGTAATCGAGTGGCGGCGATGTGGGGGGGACCTCGGTTTAGGGGTACATAGGTAGTTTATGGGTGTTAGTGTACTTTAGAGCACAGTAGTTAAGAGCTTTATGAACCGGCGTTAGCCCAGAAAGCTCTTAACTACTGACTTTTCTCTGCGGTTGGAGTTTTGTCGTTAGATTTCTAACGCTCACTTCAGCCACGACTCTAAATACCGGAGTTAGAAAGATCCCATTGAAAAGATAGGATACGCAAATGACGTAAGGGGATCTGCGGTATGGAAAAGTCGCGGCTGAAAAGTGAGCGTTAGACCCTTTTTTGACTGACTCCAAATACCGGCGGTAGCCTAAAACCAGCGTTAGGAGCCTCTAACGCTGGTTTTCACGGCTACCGCCAAACTCCAAATCTAGGCCTTAGAAAGTTGCTTAAAATCGCATGCTCTATCTGAATCACAAAAGAAAAACATTGGGCTCAATGTCCCTTTAAAGCTGCAATAAAAAAAGCGTTCCTCCGTGAGAAGTACTGGCTATGTCACCATAGGTTGCCGGTTATTTCAAATGGAACCGCTGAATGAGGACAAACTTTAGCTCCTTGAGCCTTTAGGCAAACATAGGCTGCCGATTTATACAATTGAATTTGCTGAATGAGGGCAAACTGCAGCTCATTGAAAATCCAGGCTAATACACCGTAATATGGCTTCGGTCATGGACGTTTATGCCAAGCCAGGGGGCAGCATCTCAATGTGGTCGGCAGACGGATCCCTCTGCCAATCCTAACTGCAGAGAAGCCAGATATACCAAAGCAATACAAAGCAAATTAAATAAAAGACGTACATTTGAAAATTGTTTAAAATTGCATGCTCTATCTGAATCATTGAATAACTTTTTGGGTTTAATAATAATCACTAGGTGATGCATTGGATCAGTATTTTGGCGCTATTGTAAAACTATTAAAACATTGTTTGGGCAATCATGATTAAGGGCTCATGTTAAGCCTGAAATGTCACTTGTTTTGTTGAACCATATGAAAATTAAAAACTGCGTTATATGCCATGATTGGAAAAAAGTTGTATTTTGATGAATACCTTTGCCTTAGAATCTTGGAGTATGTGTTAAAGTAATGTTAATCAGAAACACTAAGTAGCACTAGTATTTAGCTACCATAATAAAGCTATTTTAAACACACTCTTTGGGCTAATAGTAACAGGATTAAGTGCTGGTGTTAAACACAAATCGTCACAGTGGACTCTATGAGAATGTGAAATAAAGGTGTATTTTAATCTATACAGTTGGAGGAATCATTTAGAATCCTTCTGCCTAATGCATCAGATAACTTGCAACCCCTCATTTGAAACACTGCATGTAGCACACAGAAAAATGCATGAAAGCATCCCTAAATTAGGGTGTACTACTTTGGATGGTAAAAAGTAATATACAGTGGGTATTGAAAATAATCACCCCCTTGAAAATATCCACATTTTGTTGCTTTGCAGCCTGAAATAAAGACAGACACAGTTTTTGTTTATCCAATTGTAATTTCTCAGTGCAACTTATAACATCCAAGTAAAGATATAACACCAACATGTCAGGCAAAAATGCAAATAAAAAGACAATTTAAAAACAGAATCACTGAGTTGGAAAAAGGATCACCCCCTTGTGTCTGTATTTTGTTGAACCACCATTTGCTTTAATTACTGCCTTTAGTCTGTTGTGATATGTCTCTACTAACTTTGTACATATAGACTGTGCAATATTTACCCACTCTTCTTTGCAGAACTGCTCCAGTTCTGTTAAATTTGATGATAACCGTTTGTGGACTACAGTCTTTAAGTCATGCCACAGATATTTAATGGGGTTTAAGTCTGGGCTCTGACTAGGCCATGCAAGAACATTCACCTTTTTCTCCTTCAACCACTGTGTGGTCATTTTTGCTGTGTGCTTTGGGTCTTTGTCATGTTGGATGGTAAACCTTCTTCACATTGACAACTTCCTGGCAGAGGGCAGCAGATTTTCTCAAGAATTTGACAGCATTTTGCCCCATCCATTATTCCTTCTATCCTGACAAGTGCTCCAGTGCCTACTGCAGAGAAACACCCCCATAACAGGATATTACCACCTCCATGCTTTACTGTAGGTATGATGTTATTTGGATGCTGAGCTGTATTGGATTTCCTCCAGACATATCGTTTGGTGTTGAGGCCAAATAATTCAATTTTAGTCTCATCTGACCATAACACCTTTTTCAATGTGGCCTCAGAATCTCCTAGGTGTGTTATGGCAAAGCTCAGTCGTGATTGCATGTGGCCTTTCTTGAGGAGTGGCTTTTTTCTTGCAACCCTCCCATACAACCCACATTTGTGGAGCTTTTGTGATATTGTTGTCACATGCACACAATGACAACTCTTTGTCATAAATTCCTACAATTGCTTCAGAGTTGCTGTAGGCCTCTTGGTATCCTCTCTGACTAGTTTCCTCATGGCTCTTTCACCGAGTTTGGAGTGACGACCTGATCCAGAGAAGGTCTGTGTTGTACAAAATACCTTGCACTTCTTAATAATATACCTTACTGTGCTTCTAGGCATTGATAAAGCCTTTGATATTTTCTTGTATCCATCTCCTGACTTGTGCCTATCAACAATATTATCCCGGAGATCTTTTGACAGTGCCTTGTCACCCATAGTTATTTTTTTGCTTCAGTTGCACTACCAGGAACTGAGATGCTCCAGGAAAGCTCTTTTCATGCTGAGCTAATCAATATGCCCACAGCTGATCACAGCTGAAGTTCAAATGGATTTTTTTCAAGGGGGGTAAATCTTTTCAATACCCACTGTATCTGCAATACGTCACCCATACAAAAAAATTAAAATGTTCTTAATAACCATTGCTGGAAAGAGGACCATTTCAAATATGCATTTGTAATGCATTTGTCAATAAACGTATACAAATAATTGGATGACCATGACTATTCCTTTTAGTAACCAGATATTCTTGTCCTATGTAGGTATATATGGAAACCAGGATTCCTAGTTAAATTACTTTGGTAAAATTGCATGATAGGTTTATACATGAAAATTATACCAGTTACAGTTTCATATTTTGATTTATATATGGATAGTTTGATCTGTATGTTAAGAAACCGCTAGACATGCAAATGAAGAGTCACAGTGTTTAATAGTTAAAATTACTGATTATCTTTTTCATGAAAAACATTTACCGTATTTTTTGCTCCATAAGACGCACTTTTTCCCCCCTCAAAAGTAAGGGGAAATGTCTGTGCGTCTTATGGAGCGAATGCAGACCCTGGTCTTGCATGTTTAGGGTATTTACCAATTTAACAGGGGTTAACAGTGGCGATGTTGTCACATTGGAAAAAGAAAAATGTCCAAGTACAGCACTAAAGTACCGGTAACTGCTTTAATAATTTGTCCGGATCAGTACAGATGGTGTCACATCCCCTAAATGAGTTCCACTTCCTGTGCGCGGGGCGCAGGTTACCGGTATCTGTCACTGTCTGAGTGAATGAGGAAGCACTGTATAACCAACACACAGTGTCTGCGGGAGCAGGGCAGAGCTTTTCAGCTGAGACTGGGGGCTAATCTGAGTGAAGCTGCTGTGTGAAGGCCTGCTGCAGCTAGTGCTACGGAACTTATTCCGGTTGAAGAACACTGTTATGCTGCACTAGTTTTACAGTTTGAGGAGCAGGTGATTTTTTTTATGGTACGGTGAATTTAAAATTAGCACTTAAAGTTTTAAAAATTGGCACTGCGGCTTGCTTGTCAGTGAGTGCAAGAAGTGACCTTGTTGGTAACACGTTTGCTTCTATCAGGCTGATGCCTGGGGTCTCATTGTTCTGTGTTTCCCGGCTATGCTGCTTATCATTTAAACGGTGACAACTAATACGGTATATACCGGTTTTCATAAGACATGGCTAGTACTATGATAGCTGCTGGGCTGACCATAGCTGTTGCAGGATTTGCTGGTCGTTATGCGTTGCAAGCTATAAAACACATGGAACCTCAGGTGAAGCAAGCTCTTCAGTCTCTGCCAAAATCCGCCTTCAGTGGCTATTATACAGTGTATATTTTAAAGGTTTTTTTCTTTTTTTTTAATAAGGGGAATTATTGAATTGTTACATAAATAAACTGCTCTACTAATCACAACCACAGAAATTGATAAATAAAGTGGGTAATATGCACTAACAATTTATTTCCTCTTCTGAAACACCTGGAAGTACTGTCCAATCTGTGTTGCTGGTGAAAAAAAAGCTGCATAAACTCCAGGGAACGTCTCCTAAACTGACCAGGGTCCTGTTAGTAACACATTAAGTTTGTATAACATGTCACTTCCTGATTGTAAAGAGAAGCCATCAAATAAAACTTGTTTTCTACAAAAATTGGCACTGCGGGTTAAGGTTTAGGGTTATTAGGGTTATTAGGGTTTGGGGTTTAGGGTGATTAGGGTTAGTATTTTTTTTCTTGTTTTCCTCCTCTAAAAACTAGGTGCGTCTTATGGTCAGGTGCGTCTTATGGAGCGAAAAATACGGTAAATATCAATCTTTCTCATCAATTACAGAAAGCTAAAGGGATATTAAACTCAAAATTGTATTCCCCATAAAGGGCCAGATTAAAAGTGAAGCGTTAATCTATTACACGCCCACAAGCGAGCAAATTTGCCTGTTTACGGATGCGCGATAAATAACCAGCCATTACAAGTGGCTGGTTATTGCTACTCCGAGCACGTCCATTTACATATGCAGGATAAATAAAAAATAAATGTACAAATAATTACACAAAGTGAAACAAATATAACATAAATGTGAAAAATAGTGGTTTAAACTAAAAAGTTAATTCAATAATAGAAGGATATATCAGTTCCTAGAGGAATCTCCTGGGACTGTGGGCTTCAAAAAAGTCCTCAAATAGAATGAGAAAAAGCACAAAATAGTGAAACTCTGTAAACCAACTGGAAGCACTTGTGAAAGAAGGACAAATGGTTACTCACATTTGGTGGAGCTAATACAAGCTCTATAAGATGCGCAGACCTACTTTATACTGGTAGGCAAATATTATCTCACATCGCAATATAAAAGAATATTTATTAAAAAACTAAGGAAACTTGACAAAGCTGCAAAAAGAAACGTACGTCAGAACTTTTTTCTCACCATTACGTCAAAACATGCTAGTGACGCCAAGGGCGGAGTAATACCTAACCGGTACAGGATTGCGGTTGGTAAACGGTTAAGCTTCTGCCCTCCAGCCGTATCCATCCGGCTGTGTGGTTGACTCTGAACTGTGATAATCCTTGTATTGTCTCTCAGATCCCTTCCAGTTATGGTGTTCACTATGTATTTGTGACGTTTTTAGTTTTTTTTAAAATATTCTTTTATACTATTGCGGTGTGAGATACTGTTTGCCTACCAGTATAAAGTAGGTGTGCACATCTTATAGAGCTTGTATTAGCTCCACCAAATGTGAGTAACCATTTGTCCTTCTTTCACAAGTGCTTCCAGTTGGTTTACAGAGTTACATTATTTTGTGCTTTTTCTCATTCTTTTTGAAGACCACAGTCGTCCCAGGAGATTCCTCTAGGAACGGATATATCCTTCCATTATTGAATGAACTTTTTAGTTTAATCCACTATTTTTCACATTTATGTTATATGCAGGATAAATAACCAGCCATTACAAGAGGCTGATTATTGCCACTCCGAGCAAACGGTAGCAATTAGCGCTCATAGAATTAACCAGAGATCAGATCTCTGGTTAATTGCATAAATGTCCCCCAATTGCCCCTAAAATTAGGAATAGTGTGCCATTTAAATTTACTGCCTATGGATGCTCGACATACCCCTTTCGCTGCGCTAGTTCTCATGCCGTGTCTCAAATGGTACAAAAACAAATGAAGGCATTGGTCAGTTCGGAGCCTTTCGAAATAAAACTAAAAACAACAGGCATAATAGTATAGGTTTATACAATTCCACTTATGAATAGATAAATTATAATAAAATGAAACCTGATATACTCACTCCAATAAGGAAAAAGATACACAAGAAAAAACAATTGTATTCCATCAAGGTGTTTCAAATATATTTAAAGTACCATATTGTTGAGGTTTTCATACATTTGTATCAGAAAAAAAGAAAAAGAAAAACACAAAAAAAAAGGAAAAATTATTTTTCCGTATCCTTCCTTCCTCCTCTACCCTGCTTCATCCAAATCAAAACACCAATTATTCTCCTCTCAAAATAGCATTTTTAATGTATAAGGTATCGCGAAAAGGAGCTGTGTATTGCTGCTGCAAGTTAAAGGGACATGAAACCCACAATTTTTCTTTCATGATTCAGATAGAGAATATAGTTTTAAACAACATTCCAATTTACTTCTATTATCTCATTTGCTTTATTCCTTGGGCAAACTGGTGAGCCAATCACACAAGTTATCTATGTGCAGCCACAATCCACAGCTACTGAGCCTATTTAGATATGCTTTCCACAAAGGATATCAAGAGAATGAAGCAAATTAGATAATAGACGTAAATTGAAAAGTTGTTTAAAAATGCATGTTCTTTCTTAATCATGAAAGAAAAAATGTGGATTTCAAGACCCTTTAAGTGACGTACACATACTATTTTTTTTTTTTTTTTTAAATCTTGAACTTCCTGTTCTGTACTTATTGAGGTATCATATTGTTCTTATACTATTTTAGTTGTATGTTATTGATAAACTGAGCAAATCTAGGACTCTTTTTGGATTTCCATGTGGAAATTATTTTATATTTCTAGCAAAAAAATTCATGAATCCAACGTTAGGGAAGATGTGAGTACCTTTTTTAAGAAAAAGAATGTACTCTTTTTCCAAAGAGATGGGTTGTTTCAGAATTATGAAGAACCAAAAAGAGATTTTAGACTAAAATTAACTACTTATAGATAATTCCAGATGCAATGTAATAAATCAGCTTGAGGAAAATTACATCTGTAACAGCCAAAATTCTGACTCTCCAATGAGATAATATACTGGGAGTTAGATAAACCCGATTAATTAATTCAAGTGCAATTCTCTTTAGGATAAGAGAGGCATTGCAGACCAAGCTCTATAAATGCTCTGTGTAATTAGGGAGCTGTTTATAAAGGGACTATGTAATAACCAGTTTAAAACCAAAAGATTTAAATTAGCTTCTTCTCTTTGTAAAAGTAAATTATACCAATAAGATATAGCGTATTGAACAGTTCTTAATAAGGTGATCCCAGTGTAAAGCCCCTCCCAATTTTAATAAAAGATTCAAATTTAACTGAATTAATATAGGTAGCCCTCAGTTTACGCCAGGGTTAGGTTCCAGAAGGAATGGTTGTAAATAGAAACCGTTGTAAATTGAAACCCAGTTTATAATGTAAGTCAAAGGGAAGTGAGGGAGTTAGGTTCCAGGCCCCTCTCAAAATTGGCATATGTAACACCTAAGACATTATTTTTAAAGCTTTGAAATAAAGACTTTAAATGCTAAAAAGCATTATAAACCTAATAAAATAATCACACAACACAGAATATATAATTAAACTAAGTTAAATGAACAAAAACATTTGCTAAACAGCATTATAAACCTAATAAAATAATCACACAACACAGACTTTACTTGCATTTTTGTGCAAACAGTTCTTTCTATGCATTCCAATCTGGACAGATTTATAGACAGTAAGATCTTGTTCCTTTGCAAGCTGCTCGATAGCTCAGGTCTGGTTAAACTGATTCATTTCTGCTTGCTTGGCTTGCATATCTTTGCTGCAACACAAGTGGACAGCTCCACCTACTGGCTATTTTAATCAATGCACTGCTTTTCAATAGAAGTCACATGACTGAAAAAAACCATAATTTATGTAAGAACTTACCTGATAAATTCATTTCTTTCATATTAGCAAGAGTCCATGAGCTAGTGACGTATGGGATATACATTCCTACCAGGAGGGGCAAAGTTTCCCAAACCTCAAAATGCCTATAAATACACCCCTCACCACACCCACAATTCAGTTTAACGAATAGCCAAGAAGTGGGGTGATAAAAAAGTGCGAAAGCATATAAAATAAGGAATTGGAATAATTGTGCTTTATACAAAAATCATAACCACCACAAAAAAAGGGCGGGCCTCATGGACTCTTGCTAATATGAAAGAAATGAATTTATCAGGTAAGTTCTTACATAAATTATGTTTTCTTTCATGTAATTAGCAAGAGTCCATGAGCTAGTGACGTATGGGATAATGATTACCCAAGATGTGGATCTTTCCACACAAGAGTCACTAGAGAGGGAGGGATAAAATAAAGACAGCCAATTCCTGCTGAAAATAATCCACACCCAAAATAAAGTTTAATGAAAAACAAACGCAGAAGATTCAAACTGAAACCGCTGCCTGAAGTACTTTTCTACCAAAAACTGCTTCAGAAGAAGAAAATACATCAAAATGGTAGAATTTGGTAAAAGTATGCACCAAGTTGCCGCTTTGCAAATCTGATCAACCGAAGCTTCATTCCTAAACGCCCAGGAAGTAGAAACTGACCTAGTAGAATGAGCTGTAATCCTCTGAGGCGGAGTTTTACCCGACTCAACATAGGCAAGATGAATTAAAGATTTCAACCAAGATGCCAAAGAAATGGCAGAAGCTTTCTGGCCTTTTCTAGAACCGGAAAAGATAACAAATAGACTAGAAGTCTTTCGGAAAGATTTAGTAGCTTGAACATAATATTTCAAAGCTCTAACAACATCCAAAGAATGCAACGATTTCTCCTTAGAATTCTTAGGATTAGGACATAATGAAGGAACCACAATTTCTCTACTAATGTTGTTGGAATTCACAACTTTAGGTAAAAATTCAAAAGAAGTTCGCAACACCGCCTTATCCTGATGAAAAATCAGAAAAGGAGACTCACAAGAAAGAGCAGATAATTCAGAAACTCTTCTGGCAGAAGAGATGGCCAAAAGGAACAAAACTTTCCAAGAAAGCAATTTAATGTCCAATGAATGCATAGGTTCAAACGGAGGAGCTTGAAGAGCTCCCAGAACCAAATTCAAACTCCAAGGAGGAGAAATTGACTTAATGACAGGTTTTATACGAACCAAAGCTTGTACAAAACAACGAATATCAGGAAGAATAGCAATCTTTCTGTGAAAAAGAACAGAAAGAGCAGAGATTTGTCCTTTCAAGGAACTTGCGGACAAACCCTTATTTAAACCATCCTGAAGAAACTGTAAAATTCTCGGTATTCTAAAAGAATGCCAAGAAAAATGATGAGAAAGACACCAAGAAATATAAGTCTTCCAGACTCTATAATATATCTCTCTAGATACAGATTTACGAGCCTGTAACATAGTATTAATCACAGAGTCAGAGAAACCTCTTTGACCAAGAATCAAGCGTTCAATCTCCATACCTTTAAATTTAAGGATTTCAGATCCTGATGGAAAAAAGGACCTTGTGACAGAAGGTCTGGTCTTAACGGAAGAGTCCACGGTTGGCAAGAGGCCATCCGGACAAGATCCGCATACCAAAACCTGTGAGGCCATGCCGGAGCTACCAGCAGAACAAACGAGCATTCCTTCAGAATCTTGGAGATAACTCTTGGAAGAAGAACTAGAGGCGGAAAGATATAGGCAGGATGATACTTCCAAGGAAGTGATAATGCATCCACTGCCTCCGCCTGAGGATCCCGGGATCTGGACAGATATCTGGGAAGTTTCTTGTTTAGATGAGACGCCATCAGATCTATTTCTGGAAGTTCCCACATTTGAACAATCTGAAGAAATACCTCTGGGTGAAGAGACCATTCGCCCGGATGCAACGTTTGGCGACTGAGATAATCCGCTTCCCAATTGTCTATACCTGGGATATGAACCGCAGAGATTAGACAGGAGCTGGATTCCGCCCAAACCAAAATTCGAGATACTTCTTTCATAGCCAGAGGACTGTGAGTCCCTCCTTGATGATTGATGTATGCCACAGTTGTGACATTGTCTGTCTGAAAACAAATGAACGATTCTCTCTTCAGAAGAGGCCAAAACTGAAGTGCTCTGAAAATTGCACGGAGTTCCAAAATATTGATCGGTAATCTCACCTCCTGAGATTCCCAAACTCCTTGTGCCGTCAGAGATCCCCACACAGCTCCCCAACCTGTGAGACTTGCATCTGTTGAAATTACAGTCCAGGTCGGAAGCACAAAAGAAGCCCCCTGAATTAAACGATGGTGATCTGTCCACCACGTTAGAGAGTGTCGAACAATCGGTTTTAAAGATATTAATTGAGATATCTTTGTGTAATCCTTGCACCATTGATTCAGCATACAGAGCTGAAGAGGTCGCATGTGAAAACGAGCAAAGGGGATCGCGTCTGATGCAGCAGTCATAAGACCTAGAATTTCCATGCATAAGGCTACCGAAGGGAAAGATTGTGACTGAAGGTTTCGACAAGCTGAAATCAATTTTAGACGTCTCTTGTCTGTTAAAGACAGAGTAATGGACACTGAATCTATCTGGAAACCCAGAAAGGTTACCCTTGTCTGAGGAATCAATGAACTTTTTGGTAAATTGATCCTCCAACCATGATCTTAAAGAAACAACACAAGTCGATTCGTATGAGATTCTGCTAAATGTAAAGACTGAGCAAGTACCAAGATATCGTCCAAATAAGGAAATACCACAATACCCTGTTCTCTGATTACAGACAGAAGGGCACCGAGAACCTTTGTAAAAATTCTTGGAGCTGTAGCTAGGCCAAACGGCAGAGCCACAAACTGGTAATGCTTGTCCAGAAAAGAGAATCTCAGGAACTGATAATGATCTGGATGAATCGGAATATGCAGATATGCATCCTGTAAATCTATTGTGGACATATAATGCCCTTGCTGAACAAAAGGCAAGATAGTCCTTACAGTTACCATTTTGAACGTTGGTATCCTTACATAACGATTCAATATTTTTAGATCCAGAACTGGTCTGAAGGAATTCTCCTTCTTTGGTACAATGAAGAGATTTGAATAAAACCCCATCCCCTGTTCCGGAACTCGAACTGGCATAATTACTCCAGCCAACTCTAGATCTGAAACACAATTCAGAAATGCTTGAGCTTTCACTGGATTTACTGGGACACGGGAAAGAAAAAATCTCTTTGCAGGAGGTCTCATCTTGAAACCAATTCTGTACCCTTCTGAAACAATGTTCTGAATCCAAAGATTGTGAACAGAATTGATCCAAATTTCTTTGAAAAAACGTAACCTGCCCCCTACCAGCTGAGCTGGAATGAGGGCCGCACCTTCATGTGGACTTAGAAGCAGGCTTTGCCTTTCTAGCAGGCTTGGATTTATTCCAGACTGGAGATGGTTTCCAAACTGAAACTGCTCCTGAGGATGAAGGATTAGGCTTTTGTTCTTTGTTGAAACGAAAGGAACGAAAACGATTATTATTCCTGTTTTTACCTTTAGATTTTTTATCCTGTGGTAAAAAAGTTCCTTTCCCACCAGTAACAGTTGAGATAATAGAATCCAACTGAGAACCAAATAATTTGTTACCCTGGAAAGAAATGGAAAGTAGAGTTGATTTAGAAGCCATATCAGCATTCCAAGTTTTAAGCCATAAAGCTCTTCTAGCTAAAATAGCTAGAGACATAAACCTGACATCAACTCTGATAATATCAAAAATGGCATCACAGATAAAATTATTAGCATGCTGAAGAAGAATAATAATATCATGAAAATCATGATCTGTTACTTGTTGCGCTAAAGTTTCCAACCAAAAAGTTGAAGCTGCAGCAACATCAGCCAATGATATAGCAGGTCTAAGAAGATTACCTGAACACAGATAAGCTTTTCTTAGAAAGGATTCAATTTTCCTATCTAAAGGATCCTTAAACGAAGTACCATCTGACGTAGGAATAGTAGTACGTTTAGCAAGGATAGAAATAGCCCCATCAACTTTAGGGATTTTATCCCAAAATTCTAATCTGTCAGACGGCACAGGATATAATTGCTTAAAACGTTTAGAAGGAGTAAATGAATTACCCAATTTATCCCATTCTTTGGAAATTACTGCAGAAATAGCATTAGGAACAGGAAAAACTTCTGGAATAACCACAGGAGATTTAAATACCTTATCTAAACGTTTAGAATTAGTATCAAGAGGACCAGAATCCTCTATTTCTAAAGCAATTAGTACTTCTTTAAGTAAAGAACGAATAAATTCCATTTTAAATAAATATGAAGATTTATCAGCATCAATCTCTGAGACAGAATCCTCTGAACCAGAAGAGTCATCAGAATCAGAATGATGATGTTCATTTAAAAATTCATCTGTAGGGAGAGAAGTTTTAAAAGATTTTTTACGTTTACTAGAAGGAGAAATAACAGACATAGCCTTCTTGATGGATTCAGAAACAAAATCTCTTATGTTATCAGGAACATTCTGCACCTTAGATGTTGAAGGAACTGCAACAGGCAATGGTACTTTACTAAAGGAAATATTATCTGCATTAACAAGATTGTCATGACAATTAATACAAACAACAGCCGGAGGAATAGCTACCAAAAGTTTACAGCAGATACACTTAGCTTTGGTAGATCCAGCACTAGACAGCGATTTTCCTGTAGTATCTTCTGACTCAGATGCAACGTGAGACATCTTGCAATATGTAAGAGAAAAAACAACATATAAAGCAAAATTGATCAAATTCCTTAAATGACAGTTTCAGGAATGGGAAAAAATGCCAAAGAACAAGCTTCTAGCAACCAGAAGCAATGAAAAATGAGACTTAAATAATGTGGAGACAAAAGCGACGCCCATATTTTTTAGCGCCAAATAAGATGCCCACATTATTTGGCGCCTAAATGCTTTTGGCGCCAAAAATGACGCCACATCCGGAACACCGAAATTTTTGTCGCAAAATAACGTCAAAAAATGACGCAACTTCCGGCGACACGTATGAGGCCGGAAACGGAAAAGATTTTTTGCGCCAAAAAAGTCCGCGCCAAGAATGACGCAATAAAATGAAGCATTTTCAGCCCCCGCGAGCCTAACAGCCCACAGGGAAAAAAGAGTCAAATTTTTGAAGGTAAGAAAAAAAATGATTAATTCAAATGCATTATCCCAAATATGAAACTGACTGTCTGAAAAATAAGGAATGTTGAACATTCTGAGTCAAGGCAAATAAATGTTTGAATACATATATTTAGAACTTTATAAACAAAGTGCCCAACCATAGCTTAGAGTGTCACAGAAAATAAGATTTACTTACCCCAGGACACTCATCTACATGTTTGTAGAAAGCCAAACCAGTACTGAAACGAGAATCAGCAGAGGTAATGGTATATATAAGAGTATATCGTCGATCTGAAAAGGGAGGTAAGAGATGAATCTCTACGACCGATAACAGAGAACCTATGAAATAGACCCCGTAGAAGGAGATCACTGCATTCAAATAGGCAATACTCTCCTCACATCCCTCTGACATTCACTGCACGCTGAGAGGAAAACCGGGCTCCAACTTGCTGCGGAGCGCATATCAACGTAGAATCTAGCACAAACTTACTTCACCACCTCCATCGGAGGCAAAGTTTGTAAAACTGAATTGTGGGTGTGGTGAGGGGTGTATTTATAGGCATTTTGAGGTTTGGGAAACTTTGCCCCTCCTGGTAGGAATGTATATCCCATACGTCACTAGCTCATGGACTCTTGCTAATTACATGAAAGAAAAGGTTGTTATTCTGAAACGGTGCAAATTGAACCGTTGTAAATCGAGGGCCACCTGTATAGTGACTAATCTGAAGGTATCCAAAAAAGTAGTTATTATCAATGCCAAAATTTTCTTTAGTAAATTCAAAGTTGGGTCAATCTATGTAAAGAAAGTTTAGGTATATAATTATTCCAAAATAAATCCTTAAATGCTGAATTCAATTGTTTTAAATCAAATGCCTTTATACATAAGGGCATATTTTGCATTACATAAAGTAATTTAGAGAGTATTATCATTTTGATTAGATTTATTTTCCCCGCCAAGGTAAGAGGAAGAACTATCCATTTTGTAATATGTTTCTGAACTTGAATGTCTAGTTTTATGAATCCACCTCAATTCAGATTTTTGCAAATTAACAGCATAACCTTAAAATGCACTGGAATTTTCCAAAATTTTAAGAAGTTTTGAAATATTCTCTCATATATTGCTAATGAAGGCTAATAAGTCATCCGCAATATAGTAACATTTGAACTTCTTTAGAACATACTAAGATACCTCTTATACTATTGAGTAAAACTACCGCCAAAGGTTCAATATTTAAATTAAAGTGTAAAGGGGACAACCCTGTCTAGTCCCTTTAAACAACTGAAAAGTATCTGTAAGGGAACTATTAATTATAAGTGCAGAAAATGGAATGCCATACAAGGAATGCATAACTGTGGTAAAATTGCCATTAAAATCAAACTGTTTCAATGATCCAAATAAGTGATCCCAGTAAATTGAATCAAAGGCCCTTTCAGCATCTATGCCAATAATTGCCTTATCATCTTCAAACAAATTTTCCTTACTCTTCCTAGCATTATGAAAAGCTACTTTTAATAGCAGTTTTCACAGATTTGTAAATTAAGACCTTCCCTTCATAAAGCCAGTTTATCACTATGTATCAAGTCAGGTAAAATTAACTGAAGTCTTGAAGCTCGATAAGCATCAACATTTTCTGAATTTTTACCTTTTTTAAGAATTAATGAGATATGTGATCTATTAAATTATTTAGAAATTTCTGACCCCTGAGTATAATAAAGATTGAACAGCCTATAAAGAGAATGTACTATATTATCAGATAACATTTTATAATATTCAATAGCTAATGCATCTGGAACTGCCGCTTTATTACAAGCTGATGACTTAATAGCTTTCACTACTTTCTCTTTAGTTATAGTTTTATTTATTTTTGATAGCTCCTCATATGTTATCTGTAACAATCTAAATGCATCCAAAAGATCCTCCTACTGTCATTAACTCACTAAGGTAGGAACATTTGTTGATAATACTCTAAAAATTCTGAGCTAAAATCACTAGTTTGGATTCATCTTTTATCCTTTCCTTGTATAGCTGTAATAATGTTGGATACCCCCATATCTATATAACCTGAGTTAGATCTTAATGTTTCCATTGAAAAGCACTGAAGCAGAAAAATATCTCTTTCTTTTTGAGATTGAATATATAGCTGACAATTTCTAATAGATGGGTCCCTTAAAGGAATAGTCTAGTCAAAATTAAACTGTCATGATTCAGATAGAGCATGCAATTTTAAACAACTTTCTAATTTACTCCTATCATCAATTTTTCTTTGTTCTCTTGCTATCTTTATTTGAATGTAAGTTAGAAGCCAGCGCATTTTTGGCTCAGCACCTGGGTAGCGCTTGTTGATTGGTGGCTACATTTAGACACCTATCAGAAAGTGCTACCCAGGTGCTGAACCAAAAATGGACCGGCTGATAATAGGAGTAAATTAGAAAGTTGCTTAAAATTGCATGCTCTATCTGAATCATAAAAGTTTAATTCTGAATAGACTATTCCTTTAAATATTGATTATAAGAATGAATTGATTCGAAAGTTGTACATGTTGTGCGTTGTTATTTTTTTTCTTAATTCTACACACATAGGCCCATAGTTATCAAGGTCTGGCGGACCTGATCCGACACTGTGGATCAGGTCCGCCAGACCTCGCTGAATGCAGCGAGCAATACGCCCCATTCGGAGCTTGATACATATGCCCCATAGGCTTTTATTTCTCCCCTTAAGACAGCTTTCACTGCTTCCCAAAAAATTTCAGGGCTGTGTATCAAATTCTCATTATAATATACATATTTTTTCCATTTTGTTATTAACCAATTCCTAAATCTTATATTAGAATACAAATATTTAGGGAAAATAAATGAAGACGAAGCAGGAATTACCTGCGAAACGAGTAAGGCTATGCCTACTGGCCGTTTGTATAAGTGAATACGGAGCAAACATAAACTGTTTGCTCATAGCAATTTTAAACAGACTATTTTAAATAAGATTTACTTATGAGATTTGTTAATGTAGATGCCGTACCATTCCTAAACTCAAAACTGGGAGCAGCATTGAAATTTGAAGGATCTGAGCGGATTACCGGTTATTTCCTGGTAGTTTTATGAGGGACACAAGGAGTGACGGTATACGTTGACATTACACATACATCATATAGACAATTGACCTCAGCTATAAGTGAGGCCAAAATTATAGCATATAATTTTTTGACTATAAAGGCCCTTTAAAGTAGGTTATCAAATAATAGTCACTTTTATTAAACAGCTGTACATAACCATTTGAATGTTAGCCCTTATGTACTATAATTTGAATACTTGCAGTCGATCAATAACAGTGCGCGTACAAAATGACCAAAAATGAAACTGTTAGTAATGTTATTTCTCTAGCCATACTAAAGGAATATACAATAACGTACACGACTACATATGGTCATGAAGCTAGATTCTGAAAAAGCATAGCTCAACCTTTACAATATCACAAAATAAAGCACCAGAGACAAAGTACCAACTTCATGTTTACATGAGATCATTCTAAAGAGTGATCAAAGAAAAAAAGATGCAGAACTAGAATCCTATAATTGTTGTCCTATCTATGGCCCATACACTCACTAAAACACCTACGAGTGTGTGCCAGGGTATATATAAACAGTTTAGCACAGAAAAATAAACATATAACCACTTGTCACACACTTAAATTCAACAATATCACTGATCATTTAATAGGGCGCCATATTAAAATGTAACTTTTAACAAGGCCGCTTAAAAAGTATTGTATTGATACCAGAACGAAATCAATTAAAAACAAAAAAAGTAATATTCGCTTTTTTTTTTAAATTGATTTTATTCTCGTATCAATACAATAACTTTTAATAAGGCAGCATAAAAAGTATAGCATTGATACGAGAATAAAATCAATTAAAAAAATAAATAAATATCACTTTTAGCAACGTATCAAACTTATTATAGGTCTTAGATCGGGATAATGGGTGATTGCAATCGTATAGCAGTCAGTATTGACTAATTACCAGTATTGTCTAAGTCTAGTAAGTCATTCCTTAGGTTTTGAAAGTATGCTGGGTAATCTCTACGTCGCTTATAGAAAGGGGAGGGGGGTATGGAGTGGGGGGGGGGGGGGGGGGGGGGAGGAGAAAAGAGAGAGTGAGGGAGACAAGATAGAAAATACGATACTTTTTAAGCAGCCCTATTAAAAGTTACGTTTTAACCTTAGGCCCTATTATGTGACCAGTGATATTGTTGAATTTAAAAGGGACATTCTAGTATAAATTAAACTTTCATTATTCAGATAGGACTTTTTAATTTTAATCAACTTTCCAATTTACTTTTATCATCAAATTTTCTTTTTTCTCTTGGTATTCTTAGTTTAAACTAAACCTAGACAGACTCATATGCTAATTTCTAAGCCTTTGAGGGCTGCCTCTTATCACATGCTTTTTAAATCTCTTTTCAACACAAGAGACAGAAAGTACACGTGGGCCATATAGATAACACTGTGTTCAGGTACAGGGGGTTATTTAAAATTTAGCACAAAACAATGCTAAATTTAAGACAATAGATAATAAACAGTCACAGTCATGTGATCAGGGGGCTGGAAGAAGGTTCCTAGATACAAGGTAATCACAGAGGTAAAAAGTATATTAATATAACTGTGTTGGTTATGCAAAACTGGGGAATGGGTAATAAAGGGATTATCTATATTTTAAAACAATAACAATTCTATGGTAGACTGTCCCTTTAAGTGTGTGCCAAGTGGTTATATATTTACTTTTCTGTGCTAAACTCATTTTAAAGAGATCAACAAAGGGAGAAAAGAAGAAGAAATGAGCTATTTTGGATTTTTATAGATTTTGTTTGATAAAGGGGGTAATAATCCCATACGATAAATAGCTGACTGCTTACTTTTCTTTACTAGTATACTGATCAGAGGCAAGGATGAAGTGTTTGTTTACTAGGTTACAGATCATTTATATTTGAACAAATTGTCTTCTGTCACTTTATGTTTAAACCTCGCTAAGGTACACTGCAAAATTGTTTTTTTTCCTTAATGTATTTATAATGACTTGTTATACCAGCTGCAGATAATAAAATGTATGAGAAATTGCATTTTCAGGTTTATTTGTATATATAAAGTAGCTGGTTTTGTGCTTTTAAACCACAGCCTATTACAATGGGTTGAATTGCAGGTAATATCAGATCTCATTATGTTATAATTTTGTTGTGTACACAGACTTGCTTCCTTATCTTATATCTGTTTGTAAACCAAAGCTTAATACTTAGAGAGAACAATGGAAAGTTATCATTTTATTAGATATCTCTTCTACACCCCACCTGGAGTGTAACTGCCTGGACTGAAAAAGACATGAAACCCACCTTTTTCCTTTCATTATTCAAATACTGAATATAATTTTAAAAAAGTTTCCAATTTTCTTCTATTATCAAATTGTCTTCATATTCTTGTTATCCTTTGTTGAAGAGATATCTAGATAGGTAGCGTGCACGTGTCTGGAGCTCTACATGACAGGAAATAGTGCGGCCATCTAGTGCTTTTGCTAATGTATAACATTGTTGCAAAAATCCAGTTATAGCTAAATCAGCTATTTCATATAGCAACATAAGGGTAAAGAAACTACTTGTAAATAATTTAATACACTCCAGCAGGTAAAATAGATGATTTTGAACAAATTAAAGGGGACATTTTGGGGGGTAAGCTGTCCCTTAAACATACAGTCAAAATTACTTATCAAATGTATTCCACTGCTGCTCCAGATAAGGATACAGCAAATAAACTAATCAAGGAAAGAATGCAACTTATTTGCAAATTTGAAGGGTTTAGGGCTGCTGTAACTTCCTTCCACCACTTCACTAACAGCAAGAAGTTATCTGCTTTAAAGTGCTGCACATTCATTTAACATGCTTGACCCAGAGAACCACTTCTATTCAATTAAAGTGCGTGGCACTCCAAGAGTTAACGTGAAACATGAACAGCTTTAAAAATAGGAAACAAAATCCAACAGGCTGGCAGTTTGTGGTTAGCACGCGCCCAGTGTTAGCAGGCGGAAGTAATGAAACCTCCTGCTCCCCTGGTGGGGACTGCAGCCCGCAGTGGTAAGGGCACTGTAACTGTGCCATCTCATGACGGTCTGCTCAGCACTGGCAACGGAGGGACATGGTGTGCAACTTGAGACTTGTGCTAATTACAGAAATACACAACAAGACAGCATTCACAACATACTGCAGAGGGGGGAGCAAATGTAGAAAAAAAACAAAACACATCTTTTGAGCATGTACAAACAGTTTCTACACAATATACACAAAGAAAGACAAGGAATCAGTATAGTTTAATGATGGTTATGTTAAATTAACCTTAATCGATTTCTCATTCATTCAAAATGTATAGGAGATGATTTATTACACAAAAGATAGATGCTTAACAGTTCTATTAGTCAGCAAAAAACCCAAAACATATTTACAAAAGGGGCAGAACTTTTACATTAGAAGCTTAAAACAATTTGTTTAATGCAAGTTTTATGGCATAATAACTATTGACACCAAGACATTTGCTTATGATGCAGAAATATTTGCCTATGTCTTTCCCAGCTAGATAATAGCTATTTTACAAATAAACAAAGACATTGTCTCCATAAGGCTATTTATTTGTGAATAAAAATAAATCTTTATCTAAAGTTTGGAATTGCTTATATAAACAACGTGTTAAAATAATACATAAAGAGAATGAAAGACTTAGACGAATAGAATTACAAAATAGTAGCCATTCATGCAAAAGCTTCTAGCAGAAATGGCTGTGTGCTCAGTGTGCTGACAATTTCAGCTGAACAGAGCCAACCTGGATTTGTTTCTGGTACAAGAACTCTTTTGGGGTTGAGATATTTGTTGGCAAGATGGTATAATTCCCATGTAAGCCTCTGCTAAAATCTAGGTATTTTTCCCCTAAATGTGTGTTTTTTCCATTAAAGGGATATAAAACCCAATTTCTTTCAAAATTCACATAAAGCATACAATTTTAAACAACTTTCCAGTTTACTTCTATTATCAAATGTTCTTTCATAGTCTTGATATCCTTTGTTGAAGGAGTAGCAATGCACTACTGGGAGCTAAATGAAAACATTTGGTGATGAGGCACATATGTGCATCCACCAATCAACAGCTAGCTCCCAGTAGTGCATTGCTGCTGGTGAGTCTACCTAGGTATGCTTTTCAACAAAGAACACCAACAGAACAAAGTTAATTACAAATAATTAGAAGTGAAATGGAAATTTGTTTAAAATGATATGCTCTATTTGAAACATAAAAGAAAAATTACAACAGTCAGTTTATTTTCTGTGTTTTCTTATTAAATTATTTTAGCTAAAAATTAATTTGCTAAGATTTAATTTGAGGTCTCAGCTTCCATTTAACAAGCAGACCTAGATCAAGCATAACTTTCACCAATGACACACAATTAAGTTGCTTCCATCCATCAATTATGTTTCATAATACATATTAACATAAAGAGTTGGTAACAGAAGAACAATTTCAATTAACCCCTAAATGTTTTGAGGGAAGCGCACCAGGAGAGCACCATTTATTAGCAATTCTCATGTTTAACATGAGCTATTTCCAGTGTCTCACTTGACCTAAATGAAACAAGCACCAATAAAGCACTATTGCTTGGAAAAGAAGCTCTTAAGAGAACAAAACGTCCCCCTTCCCTAGCATGAACCACATCTGTGAGCCAGCAGAGCACATAATTAGCTTGGTGATTAAGTTATTAGCCATCTTCTGCCCAGTCCTGCTGAAAGAATAAAATAGGTCTTACAAGCTGAATGAACTCAGTAAGCAAGCTGTGTAAAATGTTTTCCATAACTAGCTGCTTTGCTAATTCAGTAGACATTTCTAATGTTGCTCCTTCTGGGGACAGGAAAAAAAATGAACATATTTCTCTAAAGTCACATTTTCAAAGTTTTAAAATAAATAATCATTGTAGCACATGGAAGAGAAGAGAAACCCAAGCATTTTCAAATAGGATTAGCATCATTGGATCAATTGTATTGTTGCAGAAATCAAAATGCAGAAATGTAATTATCTTTACCATGTTTACATGAGTTTAAAAAAAAACAAGATATAATTAAAGTATTGGTTTGGTGGCATCTTTAAAACAAAACTCATATTTTATTATATATATATATATATATTATATATTTATTCAGGTATTGGTTGGTTACATTGTTTCTTGAGCTTCAAACACTGTCACAGTGTATATACTGCTTCCCTTCCTGCTTCATATATTAGCAATATAGGACCTATTTGGAGAGTATGTAGAGTGAAAGGAAAGACAGGATTGTACCAAAACAAATGTAAGGCACAAAAAGTGTTGAGTCAGGAGCCACATTAATGAGACTTCAGATTATGAAGAATTTAATTTATTGTAAAGTATAAATCTTGTTTTGTCTTATATTTTTAATTATATTTACGTACTGTGTGTTCAGTAATAAACTTACCCACATGAAAAGGTGTGGAACAAAGATATCTTTAGGTTTTGGGAAGTGCAGTGTGTAATGCAATCTGCCCAAAAGCTGCTTACAAAAACCTAAACCAATTAGCCGTGTTTGGAGAATAGAGACAAGGACAACCAAGTGGCTGCTTTGTACAATTTTCCTATGGAGCATCATTATACCTAGCTCATTGTAAAGCCATAACCCTATTAAAATGAGCTCAAGGTAGCGACTTCTTCCTTAGCTCATATGCCCAAAGCACTGCAGAAGAAATCATAATTGGATGATACTTGGGAAGCTGTCTGTTTCACACCAGAACAAAAAGGAAGGAAAAAAGTACATTTTGTTATATCTTTAGTAGCTTCCAAATAATACTAAATGGCTATGAATATACCAAGCCTATGAAGCACAATCCCTGCAATTCCTAGGAGACATAGAGGTGAAAGAGGACTATAAGACCAATCATAAGATCCCCACAACAACAGAAATATCATATCAGATAAGTCATCATTTTTATGGTCTGCACTTTTTCTCTCTAAACAAAAACAGAAGATTTTTTACCTGCAATATCCTCAATTACAAATACAATTTATGGATTCAAACAAACTATTTTAAGAAATGCTGAAGATCATAATCAGCTTCCTATGTTTGCGGCAATAAAGCTATACAGTCCACACAGAAGGCTACCTTGCCAATCTAATGCAGCATCACATTGTGTGGAAAAGGGCTAGCTCATACAAAACTTGTTACAATAACCAGGCATTGTAGAAGAAATGTAAGCAAAATATGTAATAATCTGGCCAAAAAAAAACATAATTTATGCTTACCTGATAAATTTATTTCTCTTGTGAGGTATCGAGTCCACGGATTCATCCTTACTTGTGGGATATTCTCCTCCCCTACAGGAAGTGGCAGAGAGAGCACCCACAGCAGAGCTGCCTATATAGCTCCCCCCTTAGCTCCACCCCCCAGTCATTCGACCGAAGGCTAGGAAGAAAAAGGATAAACTATAGGGTGCAGTGGTGACTGAAAGTTTAAAAATAAAAATATATATGCCTGTCTTAATAAACAGGGCGGGCCGTGGACTCGATACATCACAAGAGAAATAAATTTATCAGGTAAGCATAAATTATGTTTTCTCTTGTAGGATGTATCGAGTCCACGGATTAATCCTTACTTGTGAGATACCAATACCAAAGCTTTAGGACACGAATGAAGGGAGGGACAAGACAGGGACCATAAACGGAAGGCACCACTGCTTGCAGAACCTTTCTCCCAAAAATAGCCTCCGTAGAAGCAAAAGTATCAAATTTGGAAAATTTGGAAAAAGTATGAAACGAAGACCAAGTCGCCGCATTACAAATTTGGTTAACAGAAGCCTCATTTTTAAAAGCCATGTGGAAGCCACAGCTCTAGTAGAATGAGCAGTAATTCTTTCAGGAGACTGTTGGCCAGCAGTCTCATAAGCCAAACGGATGATGCTTTTCATCCAAAAGGAAAGAGAGGTAGCCGTAGCCTTCTGACCTCTCTGCTTACCAGAATAAACAACAAACAATGAAGATGTTTGACGGAAAGTTGCTTGTAAGTAGAACTTTAAAGCACGAACCACATCCAGATTGTGCAACAGACGTTCCTTCTTTGAAGAAGGATTAGGACACAGTGAAGGAACAACAATCTCTTGATTGATATTCTTATAAGAAACAACCTTAGGAAGAAACCCAGGTTTGGTACGCAAAACCACCTTATCTGCATGGAAAATAAGATAAGGGGAATCACACTGTAAAGCATATAGCTCAGAAACTCTTCGAGCCGAAGAGATAGCTACTAAAAACAAAACTTTCCAAGATAGAAGCTTAATATCCATGGGATGCATAGGTTCAAACGGAACCCCTTCAAGAACTTTAAGAACTAAATTTAGGCTCCATGGCGGAGCAAAAGGTTTAAATACAGGCTTGATTCTGACCAAAGCCTGACTAAATGCTTGAAAGTCTGGGACATCTGCCAGACGTTTGTGTAGAAGAATAGACAAAGCAGATATTTGTCCTTATAAGGAACTAGCTGATAATCCCTTCTCCAAACCTCCAAACAATATTCTAGGAATCCTAATCTTACTCCACGAGTAACCTTTGGATTCACACCAATAAAGATATTTGCGCCAAATCTTATGATAGATCTTCCTGGTGACAGGCATTCTAGCCTGAATCAGGGTATCAATGACCGTCTCAGAGAAACCACGCTTTGATAGAATCAGGCGTTCGATCTCCAAGCAGTCAGACGCAGAGAAATTAGATTTGGATGCGTGAACAGACCTTGGATTAGAAAGTCCTGCCTCATTGGCAGAGTCCATGGTAGAACCGAGGACATGTCCACTAGGTCTGCATACCAAGTCCTGCGTGGCCACGCAGGTGCTATCAGAATCACTGAAGCTCTCTCCTGCTTTATTCTGGCAACCAGACGTAGAAGGAGAGGAAACACATAGGCCAGATTGAAGGACCAAGGCACTGCTAGAGCATCTATCAGTACCGCCTTGGGATCCCGGGACCTGGACCCGTAACAAGCAAGTTTGGCATTCTGACGGGACGCCATCAGATCCAATTCTGGTGTGCCCCATAGCTGAATCAGCTGGGCAAATACCTCCGGATGGAGTTCCCACTCCCCCAGATGAAAAGTCTAACAACTTAGGAAATCCGCCTCCCAGTTCTCTACTCCTGGGATGTGGATTGCTGAGACATGGCAAGAGTGATCCTCTGCCCATCGGATTATTTTGGTTACCTCCATCATCGCTAGAGAACTCCTTGTTCCTCCTTGATGATTGATATAAGCTACAGTCATGATGTTGACCGACTGAAACCTGATGAATTTGGCCACAGCAAGCTGAGGCCACGCCTGAAGCGCATTGAATATCGCTCTCAGTTCTAGAATATTTATCGGGAGAAGAGATTCCTCCCGAGACCATAAGCCCTGTGCTTTCAGGGAGTTCCAGACTGCATCCCAGCCTAGCAGGCTGGTATCTGTCATTACAATGAGCCACTCTGGCCTGCGGAAACACATTCCCTGAGACAGGTGGTCCTGAGACAACCACCAGAGAAGAGAATCTCTGGTCTCCTGGTCCAGATGCAGTTGAGGAGACAAATCTGCATAATCCCCATTCCATTGTTTGAGCATGCATAGATGTAGTAGTCTGAGGTGTAGGCGGGCAAAAGGAACTATGTCCATTGCCGCTACAATGAGTCCGATTACCTCCATATACTGAGCCACTGATGGCTGAGGAATGGAATGAATAGCTCTGCAAGTGGTTAAGAGCTTTGATTTTCTGACCGCCATCAGAAATATTTTCATTTCTACCGAGTCTATCAGAGTCCCTAGGAAGGAAACTCTTATAAGAGGGAAGAGAGAACTCTTTTTTATGTTCACCGTCCACCCGTGAGATCTCAGAAAAGCCAACACAATGTCCGTGTGAGACTTGGAAAGCTGGAAAGTTGACGCCTGAAATAAGATGTCATCTAGATAAGGTGCCACTGCTATGCCCCGTGGTCGTAGAACCGCCAGAAGGGACCGTAGCACCCTTGTGAAAATTCTGTGAATAGGGATGTGTAGATACGCATCATTTAAGTCCACAGTGGTCATATATTGATCCCCCTGGATCAGAGGTAGAATAGACCGAATAGTCTCCATCTTGAATGATGGAACTTCGAGGAACTTGTTTAGAATGTTGAGATCCAAGATTGATCTGAAAGTTCCCTCTTTTTTGGAAACCACATACAGGTTTGAGTAAAAACCTAGCCCCTGTTCCTCTTTTGGGACTGGGCGGATCACCCCCATGGTATGTAGGTCTTCTACACAGCGTAAGAACGCCTCTCTCTTTGTCTGTTTATAGACAATCGAGAAATGTGAAAAGTCCCCCTTGGAAAAAAGCCCTTGAATTCCAGAAAATATCCCTGGGACACAATTTCTAAAACCCAGGGATCATGAACATCTCTTGCCCAAGCCTGACTGAAGAGAGAGAGTCTGCCCCCTACTAGATCCGGTCCTGGATCGGGGGCTACCCCTTCATGCTGTCTTAGAGGCAGCTGCAGGCTTCTTGGCCTGTTTACCCTTGTTCCAAGCCAGGTTAGGTTTCCAGACTGACTTGGATTGGGCAAAATTCCCCTCTTGCTTTGCAGCAGAGGAAGCTGAAGCGGGACCACTCTTGAAATTCCAAAAGGAACGTAAATTATTTTGTTTGGTCCTCATCTTATTTGATCTATCCTGAGGGAGGGCATGACCTTTCCCTCCAGTGATGTCTGAAATAATCTCTTTCAGTTCAGGCCCAATTAGGGTCTTTGCTTTGAAAGGATGTTCAAAAGTTTAGTTTTAGATGACACATCAGCAGACCAGGATTTAAGCCATGCCGCTAATTTAGCCAGTTGAAAAGCGGCATATGTAATAAAAGAATTAGCCAATTTAAGGGCCTTAATTCTGTCCAAAATTTCTTCTAATGGAGTCTCCATCTGAAGAGCCTCAAACCAGAAAGCAGCTGCAGTAGTTGCAGGAACAATGCACGCAATAGGTTGAAGAAGAAATCCTTGATGAACAAAAATTTTCTTCAGGAGACCCTCTAATTTTTTATCCACAGGATCTTTGAAAGCACAACTGACTTCAATAGGTATAGTTGTACGCTTAGACAGAGTAGATATAGCTCCCTCCACCTTAGGAACTGTCTGCCACGAGTCCCGCATGGCGTCAGATATGGGAAACATTTTCTTAAAAACAGGAGGGGGAATGAACGGAATACCTGGTCTATCCCACTCCTTAGCAATAATATTCACAATCCTCTTAGGGACTGGAAAAAAACATCAGTGTAAACAGGAACCTCTAAGTATTTATCCATTTTACACAATTTCTCTGGGACCACTATAGGGTCACAATCATCTAGAGCCGCTAATACCTCCCTGAGCAATAAGCGGAGGTGTTCAAGCTTAAACTTAAAGGCCGTCATATCAGAATCTGTCTGAGGAAGCGTCTTTCCTGAATCAGAAATTTCTCCCTCAGATAACAAATCCCTCACCCCTACCTCAGAGCATTGTGAGGGCATATCAGATACGGCTACTAAAGCGTCAGACTGCTCAGCATTTTTCCTTAACCCAGAGCTGTCCCGCTTTCCTTGAAAACCAGGCAGTCAGGAAAAAACCTCTGTGAGGGTTGTATTCATAACTGTGGCCATGTCTTGTAAAATAAATGAATTTGATGCACTAGAGGTACTTGGCGTCACTTGTGCGGGCGTTACTGGTTATGACACTTGGGGAGAGCTAGATGCTAAACCCTCATTTACTTCTGACTGAGAATCATCTATTGCTCTATTTTTAAGTGCTAATATATGTTCTTTATAGTTTATGGACATATCAGTACAATTGGGACACATTCTAAGAGGGGGTACCACAATGGCTTCCAAACATATTGAACAAGGATTTTCCTTGGTGTCAGACATGTTAAACAGGATAGTAATGTAACAAGCAAGCTTGGAAAACACTGTAATCAAAGTAAATAATACTTAGAAATAAAACGGTACTGTGCCTTTAAGAGAAAAAAAGCTGCACAAATTCTACAAAACAGTGTAAAAAAGCAGTAAACATAAATAAATTTTTACAGTAGTATCATATAGCCTTAGTAACTTTGCACAGCTATGCAAATAAACAATTAACCCCTTAATGGCAAAACCGGATTGAAAAAACATCAAAACCAGTAAAAAAGACTTTCAGCACTTTGCCACAGTTCTGCTGTGGCTTCTACCTGCCCTTCAGAACAATTTGTGGGGGAAAAAACTTCTTTTACAGCCCTCAAACACGGCAGGAACCTCTGGAGAAGCAGTTAGAAGTCTCAGAGGAAGAGAAACTGCACAACTGAGGCACGGAAATAGGCCCTTCCACCTCACTCAATGTTTTGAGGCCTAACAGACAAACACTAGAGTGTCTCTAAATTAACCATGTGGGTTAGAAAACTCAAAAACAAGCCACAATGACCCCTTTAGTCCCTTCAAAAAAACTTTATAATTGCATCATTCACTGAATAAACAAAAACGTTTTTACCAAACAGTGTCACCAGTAACTAATGAGCCCTTCATGCAAGCTGAAATTCCTATCCAAGTGTCTGAATACAGCTTACCCTTCCCTCATGGGGATATTGCCAGCCTTTTCTAGAAATAACACAGTCTGTTTAGGAAAAAATAGACTGAACATACCTTAATGCAGTTTAGCCTGCAAACTGTTCCCCCAACTGAAGTTTTCCTGTACTCTTCAGTCCTTGTGAGAACAGCAGTGGATCTTAGTTACAAAATGCTAAGATCATCATCCTCCTTGCAGAAATCTTCATCCCTTTTCTGCCAGAGAGTAAATAGTACACACCGGTACCATTAAAAAATAACAAACTTTTGCTTGAGAAAATAAAAACCTAACATTTTTGTCACCACACTCCTCTTTGCCCTTGTAGCAGTTAAGCAGTCAGAGAGAATGACTGGGGGGTGGAGCTAAGGGGGAGCTATATAGGCAGCTCTGCTGTGGGTGCTCTCTCTGCCACTTCCTGTAGGGGAGGAGAATATCCCACAAGTAAGGATGAATCCGTGGACTCAATACATCTTACAAGAGAAAAGTAGACATTGCTGGCCTACAAGTAGGACCGTTAGCCTTTATTAAAAGGCTCTTTTCATCTGCCTATCTATATGATGCATGAAGGGAGAAGTATATTTTAAAAGAATAGTAGCATGTTTAAATAGGGCAGAAGAAAGTGCACATGTTACAGGAACAACAACACAGATTTGGGAAGAGCATTTAGAAAGTCACAGGTTAAATGTGCTAGAGGAATAAAGTATTGGTTAGACAAGGATCATTCCTGAAAAATTAGGTTTGAGATCACAAAGAAGGTCATAAAAAGCTATAACTACAGCATTCAATATTACAATCTTAAATAACATAACCCCATGATATTGGAAGGTCTTTTTTAACATATGACTTAAAGCAGTGCCTGAAAGGCACAGTAGAGTATTTCAAGTACCATTAGAAGAATGTCTACATTATACAAGCATATGAAAAATTCTTCTGTTAAAAGTTATCATTGCTAGAATGATCATTCTCATTTAATATAAGATGCAAATGTTAGACGTGTTCACATGCAGATTAAAGAGACAAGAAAACCCAAAATGTTTATTTTGTGATTCAGACAGCGCGTACAATTTTAAACAACTTTCCAATTTACTTCTATAAACAAATTAGCTTAATTCTCTTGGAATTCTTTGTTGAAGGAGCAGAAATGCAGTAGTGTATTGCTACTCATGAGATTACCTATGTATGCTGTTCAACAAATGATAGCAAGCTAACAAAACGAATTAGATAATATAAGTAAATTGAGAAGATTTTTAAAATGTCATACTCTGAATCGTGAAAGTTTAATGTTGACTTTACTGTGAAATCATAGCATGTTGAATTAGTTATTATATTTAGTATTTTAGTAATAATAGTATTGCCATATTGCCGCTTTAAAAGAGAATACATATAAAAATACACCTGTCAGGGTTCTTCTAATTATTATTATTGGTTATTTGTAGAGAGCCAACAGATTCTGCAGCGCTATAAACATAGGAGGAATATAAGGAAACATTTATAGGGATCAGACCGGTAGAGGGCCCTGCCAAGAGTCGCACTGTTGTAGTCAGCTCTAAAGAAGGTGATCTACAAACAGCATGTCTCTTAGGCTTACATGCTAAAGGGGTTTAAGGGGATAGCAATGGAGGAGAGGAAATGGTTAGAAAGGTTATTGTAGGTTGTATGCATCCCTGAACAGTAGAATCTTTAGGGAGCGCTTGAAGATTTCAAAACTAGGGGAGAATCTTGTGGAACGAGGCAGAGAGTTCCACAAGATGGGAGCCAGTCTGGAGAAGTTCTGTAAGATGGAGTGTGAGGAGGTAACAAGAGAGGAGGAGAGTAGGTGGTCATGAGCAGAGCTAAGGGGATGGGAGGGAGAGTATCTGGAAACAAGGCCTGAGATATAGGGGGGAGCAGTGCAGTTGAGGGCTTTATATGTCAGAGTGAGAATTTTGTGTTTAATCCTGGAGGCAAGAGGAAGCCAGTGAAGGGATTGGCAGAGAGGTGCAGCAGATGAAGAGAGACGTGCAAGGAAGATGAGCCTGGCAGAGGCATTCATTATGGATTGTAAAGGAGCTAGGCGGCAGAGAGGACAGAGTTGCAGTAATTGAGGCGGGAAAGGATGAGAGAGTGGGTTAAAATCTTAGTTGTGTCTTGTGTAAGGAAATGTCTAATTTTAGAGATGTTTTTAAGGTGGAAGCGGCAGGATTTAGCCAAGGACTGAATGTGAGGAGTGAAAGAAAGGTCAGAGTCAAGTGTGGAATTGTTCTAATGGAACATTATACAAAGCATTTCTTTAAAAAGCCACTGAAGTGTTTTTCATTAAAGGGACAGTCTAGTTAAAATTAAACTTTCATGATTCAGATAGGACATGCAATTTTAAACAACTTTCCAATTTACTTTTATCATCAGATTTGCTTTGTTTCCTAGGTGGTATTTTTTAAAAGCTAAACCTAGGTAGGCTCAAACTGATTTCTAAACCGTTGAAAACCACCTCTTAGTTCAGAACACTTTGAAAGTTTTTCACAGTTAGACAGTACTAGTTCATGTGTGTCATATAGATGTGCTCACTCCCATGGAGTTATTTAGGAATCTGCACTAATTGGCTAAACTGCATGTCTGTCAAAAGTGCTGAGAAAAGGGGGCAGTCTGCAGAAGCTTAGATACACGGTAATCCCAAAGGTAAAACATTTTTTAATATAACTGTGTTGGTTATGCAAAACTGGGGAAAGGGTAATAAAGGGATTATCTATCTTTTTAAACAGTAACAATTATGGTGTAGACTGTCCCTTTAAGTGTCCTCCTTTAAAGTTATGGTAAAGTTTCCAATTTGTATAATCAGATACGGAATGGGAACAATATTATAGATGGACTTTAATTAACCCCTTAATGACCACAGCACTTTTCAATTTTCTGTCCGTTTGGGACCAAGGCTATTTTTACATTTCTGCGGTGTTTGCGTTTAGCTGTAATTTTCCTCTTACTCATTTACTGTACCCCCACATATTATATACCGTTTTTCTCGTCATTAAATGGACTTTCTAAAGATACCATTATTTTCATCATATCTTATAATTTACTATAAAAAAATTATAAAATATGAGGAAAAAAATGGAAAAAAACACACTTTTTCTAACTTTGACCCCCAAAATCTGTTGCACATCTACAACCACCAAAAAACACCCATGCTAAAAAGTTTCTAAATTTTGTCCAGAGTTTAGAAATACCCAATGTTTACTTGTTCTTTGCTTTTTTTGCAAGTTATAGGGCCATAAATATAAGTAGCACTTTGCTATTTCCAAACCATTTTTTTTTTCAAAATTAGCGCTAGTTACATTGGGACACTGATTTCTTTCAGGAATCCCTGAATATCAATTGACATGTATATAATTTTTTTAGTAGACATCCCAAAGTATTGATCTAGGCCCATTTTGGTATATTTCATGCCACCATTTCACCGCCAAATGCGATCAAATACAAAAAAACGTTCACTTTTTCACAAATTTTTTCACAAACTTTTGGTTTCTCACTGAAATTATTTACAAACAGCTTGTGCAATTATGGCATAAATGGTTGAAAAATCTTCTCTGGGATCCCCTTTGTTCAGAAATAGCAGACATATATGGCTTTGGTGTTGCTTTTTGGTAATTAGAAGGCCGCAAAATGCCACTGCGCACAACATGTGAATTATGCCCAGCAGTGAAGGGGTTAATTAGGTAGCTTGTAGAGAGCTTGCAGGGTTAATTTTAGCTTTAGTGTAGAGCTCAGCCTCCCACCTGAAACATCAGACCCCCTGATCCCTCCCAAACAGCTCTCTTCCCTCCCCCACCCCACAATTGTCCCCGCCATCTTAAGTACTGGCAGAAACTCTGCCAGTACTAAAATTAAAGGTATATTTGGGCTTTTTAGTTTGTTTTTTTTTAGCATATTTACATATGCTGCTGTGTAGGATTCCCCCTTAGCCCCCAACCTCACTGATCCCCACCAAACAGCTGTCTAACCCTCGCCCTCTGCCTTAATAGGCGCCATCTTGGGTACTGGCAGCTGTCTGCCAGTACCCAGTTAAGAAAAAAGTGTTGGTTTTTTTTTAGAAAAAATCCCTTTTTCTGTAGTGTAGCTTCTCCCCCCACCCAAGACCAACCCTCCACCACTCCAAAATCACTTTGATTATTAGTTGATTTATATTTTAGTGTCCTTTTGCCCCACATGTGTATTTAAACATTTCTGTAGTATAGCGGCTCCCACCCGCTCCCGCCCCGTGCACGCGCCCGCCCGCCGCCCCCCGTGCACGTGCGTGCGCCCACGCGCGCCCCCGTCAGCTCCGCCCCCGATCCCGCCCCCCTCCACCTTAAACAGCACACCGATGGCCGCCCACCCGCCTCCCAAGTCGGCTCCCACCCACCAACGATACCGGCCACCGATGTCCGGTGCAGAGAGGGCCACAGAGTGGCTCTCTCTGCATCGGATGGCCATGTAAGGTTATTGCAGGATGCCTCCATATCGAGGCATCACTGCAATAACCGGAAAGCAGCTGGAAGCGATCAGGATCGCTTCCAGCTGCTTTCCACACCGAGGACGTGCAGGGTACGTCCTCAGGCGTTAACTGCCTTTTTTTTGAGGACGTACCCTGCACGTCCTCGGTCATTAAGGGGTTAATCCATTCTAATGAAGATACGCTGTACCCTAGTTTTTAATATAGCAATGAAATTCTAATACCCCACGCTCAGGCCACCCACTTCAAAACAATTTTGGGTGGGCTGATGGTTTTAACTGCTCTTCAATCAGTGCTCTAGCCACAAAGAAAATTGTGTGAGTGTCGTATGGCTAGAGTGCCAATTGGAGATCAGTTCAAACATTAGCTCACAAAAAAAAACAGCCGGAGCGTGGGGTATTAGAATTTCATTGCTATATTAAAAACTAGGGTACAGCGTATCTTCATTACAAAGGACGAATTAAAGTCCATCTAAAATATTGTTCCCATTCCGTATCTGATTATACCAATTGGAAACTTTACCATCACTTTAAAGCAGCAATATGTCAACCCTACTCCAATAGCTTGCAACTCTAGTTAATGCAAAGAAAACGGACTTAGATTTCTCTGCAATCAATTAATCTTTGTAGAGAAAAATTAAAAGACCATTAAATTTAGATTATTTATCAGTTTACACTCTTGTCATATGTAGTAAGTCAGATAATAATTTAAAAGAGTGTACAATATTTCCTTACTTCTGGCATAGCTGGTTAAACAGCACTTTGGGAGAAAGCGGTTCCTTTTCACCTTCTTTCATACTGTGCAAGAACAGAAATACTGCCGAGGTCAATGGCCCAGGAGTGGAGAGGCTGATTACCAAAGGATCCTTCAGAAGAAAATGAATTTGACATCATTAGTTTCTACTGATAAAATTGGTACATATTTTAAGCATAAGCATTTTGTTATTTATTTACTGCGGTATTATACATCATATACAACTGTTGTAGCAAACGCTTACATAAAAGTTTTACTAATAGAATTATATAAGTGAGGAAACATGAAGAGGGAGGAGAGAATGTAATGATGGACAGATTCTATATATGGCTATATTTTAAAAACTATTATAGAGAACAGAATTCCTTTTTTTCCAAAAAACGAGTAAAAATGTCAAATGTATACTATAACATACCCCTACAAGCAACGCAGTACCCTTTTGGTTTTTAACACGCACGCGTTACTCAAAGCCAAAGATACATATCTCTTATATGCGCTATAGTAATAATGCCTTATGATAGGCCACTAGTAAAATCAATCACCAGAAGATACCCCTACTTTATAGTTTTTGACCAATCAAATTCTTAGAAAGATTATGTACTTCTTCACATTCCAATATAACATACTAGACCTACCCAACAAGGGCTCAGCCTCTCCATTGTGCCTGCACATATATATCATGCTTCCGCTACTCACTAAACACTAAAAACCAATGAGAATTTACCTTGCACCTTTGAGCCCTTGCAAAGCAGGACTGGCAACCCTGTGCAGCACCTCACAATCTATATAGAGAGGGGTCCGAAAGCTTATAGCTTCAGTTGCGCTGTGAGCTCCGGCGGGGAAGTATCCAGGGGAAGTGGAACCGCTGCTGTGGCACTACGCAACTAATCAGTGTCTAAAACAGATAAATCTATCAATTTCCCACGAGTACCGCTTACATGCACGGGGATCTGGCAGTCTTCCCGGGGACATTTCCGGGGACATAATTTGTCCAGGGACAGTCTCCTCAATCCGGGGACTGTCCCCTAAAATCAGGGACGTCTGGTCACCTTATTATAAGGGGTTAAAGTGAGAATGTGGGGTGTTAGAAAAAAAAATGGCACTGGAAAGTCTGTGGGGACTGTGTTTTTACTTTAAATATATATGTATATGCCTTTATATATAATTTGCTGCCGAAAGCTGCACGACTTACCCCCTTTTCTGCGCTAGGTTCTTTGCCGTGTCTCCTGGCATGATAATGAGGCTTTCATTGCAGCCTATGGAAGTGAACGCAGCGTGCACTGGTATTATTAAGTGGAGCACAAATATGGAACTCGCAAAAGAGCAATTTTTCCCTCCACTCGTAATCTAGGTCTAAATAAATTTGCTTGAATTATGTATCCAGAGAAAATATTAGCCTAAAAACAATTTGTACATGTATTTTTATATATGATATTAGTTGCTTAAATATTGAAAAAATAAGGGTAAAGTTAAATTCAATAAAGCAGAGGGGCTGCTATACTGTAACTTAGTTTGCCTTTCCTGCTGAGACCAATTAGGAATGGTTATAAATAGCTTACTACAGTGTGCAACCAATGACTGTGTGGAATTTTGCTGCACTTCCATGTTTAACATGAATTGAAAAGACCACAATATTCAGAATTCAATTACAGAAAAGGAAAAAAAAAAAGTAATAAAAGTATAATGCAAAGTTGTTTTTCTACACCTATTTAAACTATTTATATTAATATCTTGAGATGTTTAATGTCCCTTTAAGTTAAAAACAGTTCAAAGGTATATACCGTACAATCTGCCACAAACACCAAGAGGGATTGCCGGGAGAATGCTTCTACTGTAATGAATGCAGAAACAGTTCATTACATTTAAAAGCCAACTCCCCAAATGGAGAGTATTTCAAGGGGACATTAAACTGCTGGGCACAACTGCATTTCATCCTGTTCCTGCAGCTCTTTTCAAATTAGTTCTCCTATTTTAATATCATAAAGGGATAGAGTAGTCAAACTTAAACTTTCATGATTCCGATAGGGCATACAATTTTAAACAACTTTCCAATTACCTTTCATAATGAAATTTGCTTTGTTCTCTTGGTATTCTTAGTTGAAAGCTAAACCTAGATAGTCTCATATGCTAATGTCTAAGCCCTTGAAGGCCACCTCTTTTCGCAATGCATTTGACAGTTTTTCACAGCTAGAGAGAATTAGTTCATGTGTGCTGTCAAGGATACCAGGCTGCCAAGGCTACCTCCTCCTCATATTGGGGATTATTGTGTCCCCCACCAGTTTTCCTTGTATTGTTACCCTGATTGCACATTGTCAATCAGCCCCTTCCTGTCTTGCCGGGCTTATGGAACTACGCGCCGGCTGGGCTTGCAGGAGGTTTAGATGTTTGCAGTGGCTGCATTGCTCTGTTTTTTTTTTTTAAATACAATTTTTAATAACTGTAAAACTGTGTAAAAAATGCCATAATATAAAGACCTCTGCCGGCAGACTATAAAGAGAAGAAAGGAGGTGAGATTTATCACCAAGGCCTTACAGGAAAATAATATTAGATATCGATGGGGATTTCCATTTAGCCTAATAGTTACTCATAATGGCTCTCAAACCATCTATAAAAAAAATTCAGGACCTGGACAATCTATCGAAGAAGCTGAACATTAACAATGTCCCTCCCACAGACAGTGTTCTGGAAATTTCCCCCCAGGGAGCAACGCTCACAGTAGACAACGGTGGTGTAAACTGAACTAAAAGTGCACAGTGCTAGCCAACCCACTGATTGTATTTCCCAACAATGTGCGATCCAAAACCAAAGAATATCTAATATGTAAGAGCGTGGGTGGCGCTTCACGGCCTACTGTGTAATACTTACGTTGCAAATAATAATAATAATGTTGCAAGTAATAAATGATAGATACTGATACTATTGATGATAGCACTGTCGGATATAAATCAATATTATCAGACCCTTTATAATTGATGGATAAATCCGTACAGTGGTTACGGAATATCGATTTAATGTGCAAAATATGAACAAAAAAAATTCATCTAGCAATTGCTATAAAATGGCACTTAGTATAAAATTTATATAAAATAAAAATTAAGACACCGGTATCCAAATATTCTATATATGTTAAAATGCCTAATATAAAAACAATACCAAATAGTTAAGGCAACAATTCATACATAACTGCATCTATACATTTGAATAATTCCATAAAATGAATGCTGACAATAAACCTTAAATGGATTAAGAAGCAGTTACATTATGCTATAAATATAGACGCTAGATTTAGAGTTCTGCGTCAGGGTTAAAAAGCAGCGTTAAGGGGTCCTAACGCTGCTTTTTAACGCCCGCTGGTATTTAGAGTCAGGCAGAAAGGGTCTACCGCTCACTTTCTTTCCGCGACTCGAGGCTACCACAAATCCCCTTACGTCAATTGCGTATCCTATCTTTTCTATGGGATTTGCCTAACGCTGATATTACGAGTCTTGGAAGAAGTGAGCGGTAGAGCATCTACCGACAAGACTCCAACCTCAAAAAAAAGTCAGTAGTTAAGAGTTTTATGGGCTAACGCCGGAACATAAAGCTCTTAACTACAGTGCAATAAAGTACACTAACACCCATAAACTACCTATGAACCCCTAAACCGAGGCCCCCCCACATCGCAAACCCTATAAAAAAAATGTTTAACCCCTAATCTGCCACTCCGGACACCACCGCAACCTACATTATCCCTATGAACCCCTAATCTACTGCCCCTAACATCGCTGACACCTATATTATAGTTGTTAACTTCTAATCTGCCCCCCCCAACGTCGCCGCCACCTACCTACACTTATTAACCCCTAATCTGCCGACTGGACATCGCCGCCACTTTAATAAATGTATTAACCCCTAAACTGCCGCACTCCCGACTTGCAAACACTATAATCAATTTTATTAACCCCTAATCTGCCCTCCCTAACATCGCTGCCACCTATCTACAATTATTAACTCCTAATCTCCCGCCCCCAACGTTGTTGCTACTATAATAAAGTTATTAACCCCTAAACCTAACCCCCCCTAACTTAAATATAATTTAAATAAAACGAAATAAATTTACTATAATTAAATAAATTATTCATATTTAAAACTAAATACTTACCTATAAAATAAACCCTAATATAGCTACAATATAACTAATAGTTACATTGTAGCTATTTTAGGATTTATATTTATTTTACAGGCAACTTTGTATTTATTTTAACTAGGTACAATAGCTATTAAATAGTTATTAACTATTTAATAGCTACCTAGTTGAAATAAATACAAAATTACCTGTAAAATAAATCCTAACCTAAGTTACAAATACACCTAACACTACACTATCAATAAATTAATTAAATAAATTACCTACAATTAGCTAAAATTAAATACAATTAAATAAACTAAACTATAGTACAAAAAAACAAACACTAAATTACAGAAAATAATAAAAAATTACAAGAAGTTTAAACTAATTACACCTAATCTAAGCCCCCTAATAAAATAAAAAAGCCCCCCAAAATAATAAAATTCCCTACCCTATCCTAAATTACAAAGTAATCAGCTCTTTTACCAGCTCTTAAAAGGGCTTTTTGCGGGGCATTGCCCCAAAGTAATCAGCTCTTTTACCTGTAAATAAAAATACAATACCCCCCGCAACATTACAACCCACCACCCACATACCCCTACTCTAAAACCCACCAAACCCCCCTTAAAAAAACCTAACACTAACCCCCTGAAGATCTCCCTACCTTGAGTCGTCTTCACTCAGCCGAGCCGAATTCCTCATCCAAGCGGGGCAGAAGAGGTCCTCCATCCGATTGAAGTCTGCATCCAAGCGGGGCAGAAGAGGTCTTCCATCCGATTGAAGTGTTCATCCAAGCGGCATCTTCTATCTTCATCCATCCGGAGCGGAGCAGCAGCATCCTGAAGACCTCCGACGTGGAACATCCATCCTGGCCGACGACTTCCCGCCGAATGACGGTTCCTTTAAATGATGTCATCCAAGATGGTGTCCCTCAAATTCCGATTGGCTGATAGGATTCTATCAGCCAATCGGAATTAAGATAGGAAAATTCTGATTGGCTGATTCAATCAGCCAATCAGATTGAAGTTCAATCCAATTGGCTGATTAGATCAGCCAATCGGATTGACCTCGCATTCTATTGGCTGATCGGAACAACATGGAATCAGCCAATCAGAATTTTCCTACCTTAATTCCGATTGGCTGATAGAATCCTATCAGCCAATCGGAATTCGAGGGACGCCATCTTGGATGACGTCATTTAAAGGAACCGTCATTCGTCGGGAAGTCGTTGGCCAGGATGGATGTTCCGCGTTGGAGGTCTTCAGGATGCTGCCGCTCCGGATGGATGAAGATAGAAGATGCCGCTTGGATGAACACATCAATCGGATGGAAGACCTCTTCTTCCCCGCTTGGATGAATACTTCAATCGGATGGAGGACCTCTTCTGCCCCGCTTGGATGAAGAATTCGGCTCGGCTGAGTGAAGACGACTCAAGGTAGGGAGATCTTCAGGGGGTTAGTGTTTGGGTTTTTTAAGGGGGTTTGGGTGAGTTTTAGAGTAGGGGGGCTTTTTTATTTTATTAGGGGGCTTAGATTAGGTGTAATTAGTTTAAACCTTGTAATTTTTTATTATTTTCTGCAATTTAGTGTTTGTTTTTTTTGTACTATAGTTTAGTTTATTTAATTGTATTTAATTTTAGCTAATTGTAGGTAATTTATTTAATTAATTTTTTGATAGTGTAGTGTTAGGTGTATTTGTAATTTAGGTTAGGATTTATTTTACAGGTAATTTTGTAATTATTTTAACTAGGTAGCTATTAAATAGTTAATAACTATTTAATAGCTATTGTACCTAGTTAAAATAAGTACAAAGTTGCCTGTAAAATAAATATAAATCCTAAAATAGCTACAATGTAACTATT
This sequence comes from Bombina bombina, assembly GCF_027579735.1. Lineage (NCBI taxonomy): Eukaryota > Metazoa > Chordata > Amphibia > Anura > Bombinatoridae > Bombina > Bombina bombina. Next base: position 588,425,025 of record NC_069502.1, read on the forward strand.
AGTTATATTGTAGCTGTATTAGGGTTTATTTTATAGGTAAGTATTTAGTTTTAAATTGGAATAATTTATTTAGTTATAGTAAATTTATTTTGTTTAATTTAAATTATATTTAAGTTAGGGGGGTGTTAGGGTTAGACTTAGGTTTAGGGGTTAATAACTTTATAATAGTAGCGGCGACGTTGGGGGCGGGAGATTAGGGGTTAATAATTTAGGTAGGTGGCAGCAAATTTAGGGAGGGCAAATTAGGGGTTAATAAAATTTATTATAGTGTTTGCGAGGTGGAAGTGTCGCGGTTTAGGGGTTAATACAGTTATTATAGTGGCGGCGATGTCCGATCGGCAGATTAGGGGTTAATAAGTGTAGGTAGGTGGTGGCGACGTTGGGGGGGCAGATTAGGGGTTAATAACTATAATATAGGTGTCGGCGATGTTAGGGGCAACAGATTAGGGGTTCATAGGGATAATGTAGGTTGTGGCGGTGTCCGGAGCGGCAGATTAGGGGTTAATAATAAAATGCAGGTGTCAGCGATAGCAGGGACAGCAGATTAGGGGTTAATAAGTGTAAGATTAGGGGTGTTTAGACTCGGGGTTCATGTTAGGGTGTTAGGTGTAGACTTAGAGAATGTTTCCCCATAGGAAACAATGGGGCTGCGTTAGGAGCTGAACGCTGCTTTTTTGCAGGTGTTAGGGTTTTTTTTTCAGCCAGCTCAGCCCCATTGTTTCCTATGGGGATATCGTGCACGAGCACGTTTTACCATCTTACCGCTACCGTAAGCAACGCTGGTATTGAGGGTTGAAGTGGAGCTAAATTATGCTCAATGCTCCCTTTTCTGAGGCTAACACAGCCATTCAGACAACTCGTAATACCAGCGTTGTCTTAAGGGTGCGCTGGGAAAAAAAGGCTTGTTAGCACTGCGGATCTTTACCGACAAAACTCTAAATCTAGACGAGAGTCTCTGAGATGCAAATCCCTTAAATGAGAATACTGAATCTGTCCGTATGTGAAAGGTACAAATGGCGGGTGTGTAAACCTCTCTCAAAGGTGAATGCGTTGATATATCCAGCCCTTTTTGTTTACATTTGTATTAGGCAGTCCTTTTTTTAAAGATCCCCAATAATGAGCAATGTGAATATCAAATTGAAGTAAGTGAATACACAGTTGGTGGATACACAATAACTTTGTATATGCAATAGATCACAGTTAATATCTCATGAATGTGTTACAATTGTTGCAGTCAACACACTATATGCAAGTGGTGTAACTCGTGTACACACTGCACAGTACTCACGGATTCTTCAGCGTCCTCGCCAGACTGATTGCTTTCAACGGTCAGTGGATGATGCGTGTAACTGAAACCCAATTGGTTCAAAGATATAAAGTGTGCGCACTTATTCAAAAAGGAAAAACAGCTGATCTCTTCTTCAAACTCCTACCACTTAATTTTACGACTTCTTCCAGCGATATCAAATGAAGTGGTTATGGGATCCGATGCTTGTGTCTAGACGATATGGAGCTGTGAAATGGAACGTCTACTTTGTCAAGATGATCCTCTTTTCCAGCTCCTCCTTTATATAGGGTTTATTCATTAACGCTTCCTTCACTTGGCAATACTAGATCTCTGCTCATTCTTCTTGGTTTCAGTGGTGTTCCAAATTCGAGGGATTCTCAATTGTTACATTATTAGAATACTTCATATTATTCATATTTTAAATCATATTAGTCTGATATAATGATATTTGTATATTAGCTTAATAATGCTGACTACTTTCAAAGTGACCAGGTTTAATATTATACACATTATCAATCTCCAAACTGAAATATGTTGCATAAAATTTAAACATAATAATATAAGGATGATTTTCTAATGTAAATATGAAATTAATTAAAGATAGGATAGTCCCTAGTAGGATTATATAAGTGTGTGTTAAAAGAAATGGGTTAAATAGGACATTGTGGTCTATAATAAATAATTAGTAATTAATTAATAAATGGTGTCCATTTAGTGAGAGATTTTTCTTTTTATACTCACTGGGAGCTAGCATATTTTTCAAATTTCTCGCCTTTTTATAAATAAATTTGGGGTTCTTCCCAAGTGTGTGTCCAATTACTGGGTCTTCTAGGAGTAGAGGCCAATGTTTTTTCACTACTGTTTCAAATGCTCTATGTTGTGTTGAATATGTGGCAATTATAGGTACTTCCAGTGTTTGATTCTTAATTTCCTTCCTATTACCCTTTTCATTTGTTTTCTATCTACTTCTTTGATAGTATTAGCCATTTGTTCAATTCTATCTCCATTATATCCCTTTTGCTTGAATCTATTAATTAAAATTTTGGACTGTAGTTCATAATCTGAAAGGTCAGTGCAGTTTTTCTTAACCCTTAGTAATTGACCTTTGGGTATATTCCTTTTCCACATTTTATCATGGCAACGTTTCAAGTCTATATAATTATTGGAGTCAACTTTTTAAAAAAAAGTTTGGTCTTTATCTTATCCCTAACTATTTCGACTCCAATATCCAAAAAATTAATTTTTGTATTACCAGATTCATGAGTGAAACTTAAACCAGATTATTGGTGTTAAGATCTATTATAAATAAATCCAATAATTTGGGATCTCCCCTCCAGATAATAAACAGATCATCTATATAACGCCTATGGAGCACAAGATTCGCACCCCATGGACCATCCCCGAATAAACTCCTTTTGAAGTGGCCCATGAACAGATTTGCATAACTGGCTGTGAATCTTGTGCCCATAGCCATTCCCTGTATTTGCAAAAAATACTTGTCATCAAATTTGAAATAATTCTTATTCAAAATAACACTCTATACAATCTAGTATAAATTTACTTTGTATTGTTGGCTTATTGGTGTCCAATTGTAAATAATACTCCACTGCTAATAAACCTAACTTATGTTTAATATTAGTGTATAATGAGGTAACGTCACAGGTGACAAGAATATAGTTGCTCTCCCACAAATGGGTCAAATCTGCTATATAAAAAGGGTAATTCTTTGACATAATTCTGCAAAAAATGATCTATGTAATGTGATAAATTGGAGGTTATCGAATCAATACCTGAAATTATTGGACGTCCTGGTGGATGTAATAAATCTTTATGGATTTTTGGTATAAAATAAAAAATTGGTGTTCTAAAATTCTTTACAACCAAGAAATTAAATTCTGAATCATTAAGAAGTCCACAAGAATGTGCTCCTCCGAGGATTTTTCTTTTTTTTAAAAATATAGATCTCCGGGGTCATTTTTCAGTTTTTTATAAGTATTTGAATCTTCTAATATGGTCTATGGGCCTCTTCTAGATAGTAGTTGTTGTCATAATAAAAGAATGAATCAGACTGATAAATACTCTAACCATAGAAATAGGAATGATAGAGCGGGTACAGAGTGGAGAATTCCAGTGCAAAATAGATACGAACAACTAGAAAATGATCACACTAATATGACGAATGAAGAACCGAGCACCTCAAAAGATTTTTAGAGTTAGGCAGAGAATGCACACACGACCCTCCAAAAGGAAAGAGACAAAGAGAGGGAACAGAGGTAGAGGAAAGGGAAAATTGACTGTAGCAGATAAACCATACACTAGTAATACAATCTAAATAAATAAGAATCAGACACAAGGCATTTTTAATATAAGTGGTATCGGTCTGACAAGTGACCAGGAGAATATATTGAGCAAGGGACTGCCCTTTGCCCCATCTACAAAGTTTAACATATTTGAGCACTTAATTAATATTAACCAATTTATAAGGAAGCTAACTCTAAATAAGTATTTTTTTAAAAATCCAATTATAAAAACTATAGGTCAGGACAAACAATACATTAAAGTACCAGACAAATACATACATACTGATTTTAAACAAAAATCAAACTTTTTTTCCTAGTCATGAGAAAGGAAACTTTATCGAATTATTTGAAAAACTAGTTAAACAAGAAATTGAATTAGATTTTTCAAAAGATAAGAATATGAACTGGAATCTAACTTTGAAAGAAAAAAGTGTGTTAAGAGATTTACAAACAAGAGACGATCTAGTGATCAAGCAGGCAGATAAGGGCGGAAGGGTAGTTATTATGAACAAAGACTACTATCTAGAAGAGGCCCATAGTCTATTAGAAGATTCAAATACTTATAAAAAACTGAAAAATGACCATGGAGATCTATATTTTAAACAAATACAAGAACTCCTCGGAGGAGCACATTCTTGTGGACTTCTTAATGATTCAGAATTTAATTTATTGGTTGTAAAGAATTTTAGAACAACAATATTTTATTTTATACCAAAAATCCATAAAGATTTATTAAATCCACCAGGACGTACAATAATTTCAGGTATTGATTTGATAACCTCCAATTTATCACATTACATAGATCATTTTTTGCAGAATTATGTCAAAGAATTACCCTCTAATATAGCAGATTCGACCCATTTTCTTAATATTTTGGAGACTGTAAAGTGGGAGAGCAACTATATTCTTGTCACCTGTGACGTTAGCTCATTATACATTAATATTAAACATAAGTTAGGTTTATCAGCAGTGGAGTATTATTTACAATTGGTCACCAATATGCCAACAATACAATGTAAATTTATACTAGATTTGATGACAAATTTGATGACAAGTATTTTTTGCAAATACAGGGAACGGCTATGGGCACAAGATTCGCACCCAGTTATGCAAATCTGTTCATGGGCCACTTCGAAAGGAGTTTATTCGGGGATGGTCCATGGGGTGCGAATCTTGTGCTCTATAGGCGTTATATAGATGATCTGTTTATTATCTTGAGGGGAGATTCCAAATAATTGGATTTATTTAAAATAGATCTTAACACCAATAATCTGGGTTTAAGTTTCACTCATGAATCTAGTAATACAAAAATTATTTTTTTGGATATTGAAGTCGAAATTGTTAGGGAAAAGATAAAGACCAAAACTTTTTTTAAAAAGTTGACTCCAATAATTATATAGACTTGAAAAGTTGCCATCATAAAATGTGGGAAAAGAATATACCCAAAGGTCAATTACTTAGGGTTAAGAAAAACTGCACTGACCTTTCAGATTATGAACTACAGTCCAAAATTTTAATTGATAGATTCAAGCAAAAGGGATATAATGGAGATAGAATTGAACAAACGGTTAATACTATCAAAGAAGTAGATAGAAACACTCTTTAGAAAAGAAATGAAAAGGGCAATAGGAAGGAAATTAAGAATCAAACACTGGAAGTACCTATAATTGCCACATATTCAAAACAACAAAGAGCATTTGAAAAAGTAGTGAAAAAACATTGGCATCTACTCCTAAAAGACCCAGTAACTTGGGAAGAACCCCAAATTTATTTATAAAAAGGCGAGAAATATGAAAAATAGGCTAGCTCCCAGTGAGTATAAAAATAAAAAAAATCTCACTAAATGGTAGTGTAAAAGACCTCAAAGGAAACGTGATTGAGGGTTTCTTCCTATGCCAGCAATGTAAGTCATGTAAATTTAGTACAAAATTAAAAGGTATAAAATCAGATAAATCAGGAAGATTTTTGAAAATAAATGGAATAATAAGATGTTCTGATATGAATGTAATATATCTTGTACAATGTAGTTGTAATTTGAAATATTTTGGTCAAACCAGTAGGAAGTTGAGATATCGCATAAGGGAACACTTGTTGGGGATTGAACATAATAGAAAATATTCAACATTATATAGACACTTTGCAGAAATACATCAAGGAAGAATAGATGATTTTAAGTTTTGGGGTATTAAGAAGATAGAACAGGATGGCAGGCGAGGAAATATGGAAGAAAAGTTACTGAGACAAGAAGCAGAGATGATTTTTAGTTTTGGGACATTAGCACCATCAGGTATAAATAGTGAACTAGATCTTAATTTCATTATGAAATAATTACAACCTGATAAATGTTAACTCTGATAGATAGTTTTAAAGATACCTCGAGATCTGTATCAAACCACCTACATTGAACGTAGTATAAAATTATAAATTATTTATTAATTATTTACCAAATAGTAATTATAGACCACACTGTCCTATTTAACCCATTTCTTTTAACATACACTTATATAATCCTACTAGGGACTATCCTATCTTTTAGAAATGTCATATTTACATTAGAAAATCTTTTCCGTACTACAGGCCCTCTTTTTAGCACTATAGTCCATCATCCTTATATTATTATGTTTAAAGGCAATTTTTACGCAACACATTTCGGTTTGGAGTTTGAGAATGTGTATAATACTAAACCTGGTCACTTTGTAAGTAGTCAGCATTAATAAGCTAATATACAAATATCATTATATCAGACTAATAAGATCTGTTGCTTTAAGAAGTGGGTAATAGCAATATGCTAAAATATGAAATATGAAGTATTCTAATAATGTAACAATTGAGAATCCCCCGGATTTGGAACACCACTGAAACCAAGAAGAATGAGCAGAGATCTAGTATTGTCAAGTGAAAGAAGGGTTAATGAATAAACCCTATATAAAGGAGGAGCTGGAAAAGAGGATCATCTTGACAAAGGCTCTGAGTAGCTGAAACGCGTAGACGTTCCATTTCACAGCTCCATATCTTCTAGACACAAGCATCGGATGAACTCCCATAACCACTTCATTTGATATCGCTGGAAGAAGTGGTAGGAGTTTGAAGAAGAGATCAGCTGTTTTTCCTTTTTGAATAAGTGAGCACTTTATATCTTTGAACCAATTGGGTTTCAGTTACACGATCATCCACTGACCGTTGCAAGCAATCAGTCTGGCGAGGACGCTGAAGAATCCGTGAGTACTGTGCAATGTGAACATGAGTTACACCACTTGCATAAAGTGTGTTGACCGCAACAATTGTAACACATTCATAAGATATTAACTGTGATCTATTGCACATACAAAGTTATTGTGTATCCAGCAACTGTGTATCCACTTACTTCAATTTGATATTCACATTGCTCATTATCGGGGATCTTTAAAAAGGACTGCCTTATACAAATGTAAACAAAAGGGCTGGATATATCAACGCATTCACCTTCGAGAGAGGTTTACACACCCACCATTTGTACCTTTCACATACGGACAGATTCAGTATTCTCATTTAAGGGATTTGCATCTCAGAGACTCTATATTTATAGCATAATCTAACTGCTTCTTAATCCATTAAGGTTTATTGTCAGTATTCATTATATGGAAGTATTCAAATGTATAGATGCAGTTATGTATGAATTGTTGCCTTAACTATTTGGTACTGTTTTTATATTAGGCATTTTAACATATATAGAGTATTTGGACACCGGTGTCGTAATTTTTGTTTTATATCAATTTTATACTAAGTGACATTTTATAGCAATTGCTAGATGTATTTTTGTTGTTCATATTTTACACATTAAATCAATAGTCCTGAACCACTGTACAGATTAATCCATCAATTATAAAGGGTCTGAAAATATTAATTTATATCCGACAGTGCTATCATCAATAGTATCAGTATCTATCATTTATTATTTGCAACATTATTATTATTATTTGCAACGTAAGTATTACACAGTAGGTCATGAGGCGCCACCCACACTCTTACATATTAAACGCTCACAGTTGATCAAGTCACAGTCCAAGAGAAGGAAAACAGAGTCTCTTCCACCAGAGTGCCCTTAAATACATCATTAACACGGTTTACTTGCTGACACACTCAGGACTGAATGTCAGTATCTCAGGTTTGGATCAACCTGTGATCAGCAATGTTGGCCCTGATATGGCCTATTGATCAAAGATATCTGGACTTGAATGTTGGGTAAGACCCAAGAGTTTATTGATAACTTGATATCCCTGTTTTGTTTAGTTTGCATCTTATTTTTGTTTTTGCTTTCTTTCTCTTTGTTATGTATGCAATAACAGATTGATATGGTGAGGAGTGAGGGGTCATATTGCTATTTATCTCCTTATTTGTTTCCCTGACAACCACTAATAACTATACCTGACTTCAGAATATGTGGCAGCAGGGACATTAAATTTAGACATCCTCCTTGGATTTTTCTCAACCTTAGACATATAAATTACCCTTGCCTCCTTTAATCGAGCCTCTCCGCCGCCCTTTTTGTAGCTTATATTTAATTAACCAGAGCAAAATACGACACCGTTCACCCCCCAATTAAAGTGTACAGTTCCAAAGATACACTATATGTTAAAAATGTTTACAGTTTATATTTGGTTAATAATCTCATTGTTATGTTGTTTGTATTTTTAAAGTCTCATGCCTTTTAACTAGTAATAACCTTGTATGCCACAAAGTATGTATACAAATATATCAAACTTGTAGAAATAACCCACAAGTTAAAGTTTCATAATGTTGCCGAATATGAATAACCTTAAAGTTCACATAATGTTAAGGGGTTTAACATTCCTCAGAAAAGATCTGTAGCACTTAGGGACTATAAAAGACTTCATTGTGATGTGGTGATGCTCCAAGAGACTCATTTGAATTAAAGTTCATGAGCCCCGATCTTCTTTTAAGAAATTTGGTAAAGTATACTTCGCATCCAACACTACTAAACACAACTGAGTATGTATATTGATTAATAAAAACGTACCCTTTAAGGTTAACTCAGTTGTCAGAGACAAAGAGGGAAGGTACCTGATCCTATCAGGGACTCTACATCACAAACATATTACTGTAGTTAATATATATGCACCCAGCTCAAATTCCCCCCCCCCCCCCCCCGATTTTTCCATCACATCTGTAAAAGAATATGGGAAACTTCTATAAATAGCTTGATTGTTGACGGAGATTTTAATGTGGCTTTGGATCCCACTATTGATTGCTCTATTGGAAGATCATCGGTTCCCAGTAAAACATTACATTTAATAAAATCACATCTGTCTACTCTAGCAATTGATAATGTTTGGCGTTTGGCTCACCCTCACACCAAAGACTACACCTTTTACTCTCTTACCCTCACCAGCATTACTCCAGGATAGACTACCTAATGATAGATGTTACCAGCTTGTCCCAAGTCATAAATTCAGAAATTTACCCCATCACATGGTCAGATCACGCCATGATTAGCTGTACTCTTGGCTTCCCAACACAGACGTACTGACAGAGAACCTGGAGGTTAGATGAAACGCTTTTACAGGACCCTTTAATATATATCCAATTGACTAAATCAATAGAAGACTATTTTAAATTAAATAATACACCCAACATCAATCCTCAGCACTTGTGGAATGCCCATAAGTGTGTTCTTAGGGGGGTATCCGATAGCTTTGAAAACAGAAAAATGAAACAGCAGCATGTCTATTTGTCTTCCTTGCTAGCCGACTTAAACAAACTCCAAGAGTTTCATAAAATATTTCCCAAAGATTGCTCTCTCCTCGATAGCCTAGAGCATTAAAGACAACAACTTAACTGCTATCTAGGGACTGAGGCTAAAATAAATGCATTATATCTCAAAAAGAAAATTTATAAGGGAGCCAACAGACAGGGGAGGTTGTTGGCCAGACAGCTAAGGAAAAGGACACTTAATAGATATATCACGCACATTAAGGACGATAGGGGTAAGGACTGGTACACATCTGCCGACATAGCAGAAAATTTTAGACAATACTATGAATCTCTGTACAATCTGAACCTGACACATTCCCCTCCAACAGATTTAGCCATACAAAATTACTTAACACAGTTGAACCTCCCCAAAATTACTGCAGAACAAAAAGACGGTTTAGATACACCATTCTTGAAGGAAGAGATTCTGGTGGCAATTACATCGCTAAAAAAGGGGAAGTCTCCGGGTCTAGATGGCTTCAGTAATGATTATTACATCACCTTCAAGGATCTTTTGACACCCTTCCTCCTAAGCTATTTTCAAACTATAGATGAAGATAATGAATTCCCTCCCATAGCATTGCAAGCCAATATAACCCTGATACTGAAACCAAACAAATCCAGTATTCATATCCCAAACTATAGGCCTATTTCGCTATTGAATACTGATATAAAAAATTTTGCAAAAATTCTAGCGAATAGATTGAATAGAATTATACCACAAATTATACATCAGGACCAGGTGGGATTTGTCCCCTTTCGCAAAGCTAAGGATAACACGGTGCGCAACCTACACCTGTTGTGGCACACTAAATCTCAAAAAATCCCCTCAATCTGGCTTTCCACAGATGCAGAAAAGGCCTTCGACCGTGTCGGATGGCCTTTTCAAAAAGCTACTTTGGGTACATTTGGGTTAGGAGATAAGACAATTTATAGAATTTTTGCTTTATATAACAAACCTAACGCCCAGATAGCTCTCAATGGAACCTTATCTGGTTCGTTTCAGATAATGAACATAACTAGGCAGGGCTGTCCTTTGTCCCCCTTGCTATTTACATGCCTTATTGAAGCTTTGGCAACTAAAATTAGATTTAACAAAAATATACAGGGTTTCTGCATTGGGGGGGAGGAATACAAGCTGTCACTATTTGCAGACAACATTGTTTTCTCCCTAACAGATCCTGCCAACTCGACCCCCCCCCCTCTTCTACATGAATTATAACTATTTAACAAATTGTCAAACTTTAAAATCAATAAAAATAAATCTGAGATGTTGGGAGTGGCCATTGACCCTCAGGTGGAGGCCCTGATCACTGACAGGTGCCCATTTAAATGGTGTAGAGGATCTTTAAAATACCTGGGAATACACCTCGCTGACAACCAAGAATCACTATTCACTTTAAACTATGCCCCAATTAAGACTGCTCTGACAAGAGACATTTCATCATGGACTAGAAATAATCTCTCTTAGCTGGGCAGAATTAATACTATTAAAATGAATACCTTCCCCCGTTTGTTATACATTATGCTAACACTCCCTATTCCCTTGCCTAATAACTATATCTTACAGATGCAGCGGTTATTTGGGTCGTTCATTTGGAATAGACGCACCCCTAGAATTAAAAAACTTACTATGTCTCGCTCTACCCTACAGGGTGGTTTGAGCAATTTTTATGGGAGGTCCATAATCCTTCAAAGAATTCTTGACTGGAGAATTCACAGAGACCATAAAAGATGGATTCTTTTAGAGGAAAATCTGAATTTAAATATACACCTCCCTCCTGTCTGTTGGAAACAAAAATTCCACACCCTATACAGTCAGATCAGTAACCCAATTATGCGGGAAACAATTAAAATATGGGACCACACTACTAGACTAAACCCCTATATGTCTTCGTGCCCCGGCCCCTTGACGTCAATTATTCACAACGATGAGTTCTCTCTATTATCACTATATAGAAACCAGGCGATTGATGACATAATAAAGGAGGTTTCAATTGTGCACCTCACTTCTAATGAACAGATATGTTCACAAGACCAGTTGGTTGCTGGGGGTCATTGCTGGGCTGCCAGTTGGTTCTCATACAGGAGGGTACACCATTATATCACAACCCACCGACACTATATGAACATGTCCTGGCCACTGACCAATATTGAAAAGTTGTTCTCTTCAACCCCCCCAACAAGACACAGTCTTTGTCGTATATATAATATTATCACACAACCGCCGCTGGGTAATATGCCACGTTCCACTAAAACCTGGGAGGTGGAGCTAGGGGTAACTATTACGCCTCACTTAGCGACCAAAATTTTTCAAAACACGAAATCCAGTTCTTCCTCGGCTTCCATTAGAGAAAACATAATTTATGCTTACCTGATAAATTCCTTTCTCCTGTAGTGTAGTCAGTCCACGGGTCATCCATTACTTATGGGATTATATCTCCTCCCTAACAGGAAGTGCAAGAGGATCACCCAAGCAGAGCTGCTATATAGCTCCTCCCCTCTACGTCATACCCAGTCATTCAACCGAAACCAAACGAGAAAGGAGAAACTATAGGGTGCAGTGGTGACTGGAGTTTAATTTAAAATTTAGACCTGCCGTAAAAACAGGGCGGGCCGTGGACTGACTACACTACAGGAGAAAGGAATTTATCAGGTAAGCATAAATGATGTTTTCTCCTGTTAAGTGTAGTCAGTCCACGGGTCATCCATTACTTATGGGATACCAATACCAAAGCTAAAAGTACACGGATGACGGGAGGGACAGGCAGGATCTTTACACGGAAGGAACCACTGCCTGTAGAACCTTTCTCCCAAAAACAGCCTCCGAAGAAGCAAAAGTGTCAAATTTGTAAAATTTTGAAAAAGTGTGAAGTGAAGACCAAGTTGCAGCCTTGCAAATCTGTTCAACAGAGGCCTCATTCTTAAAGGCCCAAGTGGAAGCCACAGCTCTAGTAGAATGAGCTGTAATCCTTTCAGGAGGCTGCTGTCCAGCAGTCTCATAGGCTAAACGTATTATGCTACGAAGCCAAAAAGAGAGAGAGGTAGCCGAAGCTTTTTGACCTCTCCTCTGTCCAGAATAAACGACAAACAGAGAAGAAGTTTGACGAAAATCCTTGGTTGCCTGCAAATAAAATTTCAGGGCACGGACGATGTCCAGATTGTGCAGAAGTCGTTCCTTCTTTGAAGAAGGGTTAGGGCACAATGATGGAACAACAATTTCTTGATTGATATTCTTGTTAGTGACTACCTTAGGTAAGAACCCAGGTTTAGTACGCAGAACTACCTTGTCTGAATGAAAAATCAGATAAGGAGAATCACAATGTAAGGCCGATAACTCAGAGACTCTTCGAGCCGAGGAAATAGCCATTAAAAACAGAACTTTCCAAGATAACAGCTTGATATCAATGGAATGAAGGGGTTCAAACGGAACACCTTGCAAAACGTTAAGAACTAAGTTTAAGCTCCACGGCGGAGCAACAGTCTTAAACACAGGCTTAATCCTAGCCAAAGCCTGACAAAAAGCCTGAACGTCTGGAACTTCTGACAGACGTTTGTGTAAAAGGATAGACAGAGCTGAGATCTGTCCCTTTAACGAACTAGCAGATAAGCCCTTTTCTAAACCTTCTTGTAGAAAAGACAATATCCTCGGAATCCTAACCTTACTCCATGAGTAACTCTTGGATTCGCACCAATATAAGTATTTACGCCATATTTTATGGTAAATTTTCCTGGTAACAGGTTTCCTAGCCTGTATTAAGGTATCAATCACTGACTCCGAGAATCCCCGCTTTGATAGAATCAAGCGTTCAATCTCCATGCAGTCAGCCTCAGAGAAATTAGATTTGGGTGTTTGAAAGAACCCTGAATCAGAAGGTCCTGTCTCAGAGGCAGAGACCATGGTGGACAGGAAGACATGTCCACTAGATCTGCATACCAGGTCCTGCGTGGCCACGCAGGCGCTATTAGAATCATTGATGCTCTCTCCTGTTTGATCCTGGCAATCAATCGAGGAAGCATCGGGAAGGGTGGAAACACATAAGCCATGTTGAAAACCCAAGGTGCTGTCAGAGCATCTATCAGTACCGCTCCCGGGTCCCTGGACCTGGATCCGTAACAAGGAAGCTTGGTGTTCTGGCGAGACGCCATGAGATCCAGATCTGGTTTGCCCCAATGATGAAGCAGTTGGGCAAACACCTCCGGATGAAGTTCCCACTCCCCCGGATGAAAAGTCTGGCGACTTAGGAAATCCGCCTCCCAGTTCTCCACGCCTGGGATGTGGATCACTGACAGGTGGCAAGAGTGAGACTCTGCCCAGCGAATTATCTTTGAGACTTCCACCATCGCTAGGGAATTCCTTGTCCCTCCCTGATGGTTGATGTAAGCCACAGTCGTGATGTTGTCCGACTGAAACCTGATGAACCTCAGAGTTGCTAACTGAGGCCAAGCCAGAAGAGCATTGAAAACTGCTCTTAATTCCAGAATGTTTATTGGAAGGAGTCTCTCCTCCTGAGTCCATGATCCCTGAGCCTTCAGGGAATTCCAGACAGCGCCCCAACCTAGCAGGCTGGCGTCTGTTGTTACAATCGTCCAATCTGGCCTGCTGAAGGGCATCCCCCTGGACAGATGTGGCCGAGAAAGCCACCATAGAAGAGAATCTCTGGTCTCTTGATCCAGATTTAGCATAGGGGACAAATCTGAGTAATCCCCATTCCACTGACTTAGCATGCACAATTGCAGCGGTCTGAGATGCAGGCGTGCAAAAGGTACTATGTCCATTGCCGCTACCATTAAGCCGATTACCTCCATGCATTGAGCCACTGACGGGTGTTGAATGGAATGAAGGACACGGCAAGCATTTAGAAGTTTTGATAACCTGTCCTCTGTCAGGTAAATTTTCATTTCTACAGAATCTATAAGAGTCCCTAAGAAGGGAACTCTTGTGAGTGGCAGTAGAGAACTCTTTTCTACGTTCACCTTCCACCCATGCGACCTTAGAAATGCCAGAACTAACTCTGTATGAGACTTGGCAGTTTGGAAACTTGACGCTTGTATCAGAATGTCGTCTAGGTACGGAGCTACCGCTATTCCATGCGGTCTTAGTACCGCCAGAAGAGAGCCCAGAACCTTTGTAAAGATTCTTGGAGCTGTAGCTAACCCGAAGGGAAGAGCTACAAACTGGTAATGCCTGTTTAGGAAGGCAAACCTTAGATACCGGTAATGATCCTTGTGAATCGGTATGTGAAGGTAGGCATCCTTTAAATCCACTGTGGTCATGTACTGACCCTCTTGGATCATAGGTAAGATGGTCCGAATAGTTTCCATTTTGAACGATGGAACTCTTAGGAATTTGTTTAGGATCTTTAAGTCCAAGATTGGTCTGAAGGTTCCCTCTTTTTTGGGAACCACAAACAGATTTGAGTAAAACCCTTGTCCGTGTTCCGACCGCGGAACTGGGTGGATCACTCCCATTAGTAAAAGGTCTTGTACACAGCGTAGAAACGCCTCTTTCTTTATCTGGTTTGCTGACAACCTTGAAAGATGAAATCTCCCTTTTGGAGGAGAAGCTTTGAAGTCCAGAAGATATCCCTGAGATATGATCTCTAACGCCCAGGGATCCTGGACATCTCTTGCCCAAGCCTGGGCGAAGAGAGAAAGTCTGCCCCCCACTAGATCCGTTTCCGGATCGGGGGCCCTCACTTCATGCTGTCTTAGGGGCAGCAGCAGGCTTTCTGGCCTGCTTGCCCTTGTTCCAGGACTGGTTAGGTTTCCAGCCCTGTCTGTAGCGAGCAACAGTTCCTTCCTGTCTTGGAGCGGAGGAAGTTGACGCTGCTCCTGCCTTGAAGTTACGAAAGGCACGAAAATTAGACTGTTTAGCCCTTGGTTTGGCCCTGTCTTGAGGCAGGGCATGGCCCTTACCTCCAGTAATGTCAGCGATAATTACTTTCAAACCGGGCCCGAATAATGTCTGCCCTTTGAAAGGAATGTTAAGCAATTTAGATTTAGAAGTCACATCGGCTGACCAGGATTTAAGCCACAGCGCTCTACGCGCTTGAATGGCGAATCCGGAGTTCTTAGCCGTAAGTTTAGTTAAGTGTACTACGGCATCAGAAATAAATGAATTAGCTAGCTTAAGGACTTTAAGCTTGTCTATAATCTCATCCAATGGAGCTGTGCTAAGGGTCTCTTCCAGAGACTCAAACCAGAATGCCGCCGCAGCCGTGAGAGGCGCAATGCATGCAAGAGGTTGTAATATAAAACCTTGCTGAACAAACATTTTCTTAAGGTAACCCTCTAACTTTTTATCCATTGGATCTGAAAAAGCACAGCTATCCTCCACCGGGATAGTGGTGCGCTTAGCCAGAGTAGAAACTGCTCCCTCCACCTTAGGGACCGTCTGCCATAAGTCCCGTGCGGTGGCGTCTATTGGAAACATTTTTCTAAATATAGGAGGGGGTGAAAAAGGCACACCGGGTCTATCCCACTCCTTGTTAACAATTTCTGTAAGCCTTTTAGGTATAGGAAAAACGTCAGTACACGCCGGTACCGCAAAATATTTATCCAGCCTACATATTTTCTCTGGAATTGCAACTGTGTTACAATCATTCAGAGCCGCTAATACCTCCCCTAGTAATACACGGAGGTTCTCAAGCTTAAATTTAAAATTTGAAATGTCTGAGTCCAGTTTACTTGGATAAGATCCGTCACCCACAGAATGAAGCTCTCCGTCCTCATGTTCTGCAAATTGTGACGCAGTATCAGACATGGCTCTATTATTATCAGCGCACTCTGTTCTTACCCCAGAGTGATCGCGTTTACCCCTAAATTCTGGCAATTTAGATAGTACTTCAGTCATAACATTAGCCATGTCTTGCAAAGTGATTTGTATGGGCCGCCCTGATGTACTTGGCGCCACAATATCACGCACCTCCTGAGCGGGAGGCGAAGGTACTGACACGTGAGGAGAGTTAGTCGGCATAACTTCCCCCTCGTTGTCTGGTGAAACTTTCTTTACATGTACAGATTGGCTTTTATTTAAAGTAGCATCAATGCAATTAGTACACAAATTTCTATTGGGCTCCACATTGGCCTTTAAACATAGTGAACAAAGAGATTCATCTGTGTCAGACATGTTTAAACAGACTAGCAATGAGACTAGCAAGCTTGGAAAATACTTTTCAAATAAGTTTACAAGCAATATAAAAAACGCTACTGTGCCTTTAAGAAGCACAAAAAACTGTCACAGTTGAAATAACAATGAACCAAATTAGTTATAGCAACCAAATTTTCACAGTAAATGTATTAAGTTAGCAAAGGATTGCACCCACCAGCAAATGGATGATTAACCCCTTAATACCCAAAAACGGATAACAATTTAATATTAACGTTTTTATCACAGTCAAAACACACTATCACAGGTCTGCTGTGAGTGATTACCTCCCTCAAAACTAGTTTTGGAGACCCCTGAGCTCTGTAGAGACGTCCTGGATCATGGAGGAAGAAATAGGAAGACTGTGACTAAATTTTTACTGCGCAATAAAGCGCTAAAATAGGCCCCTCCCACTCATATTACAACAGTGGGGAAGCTCAGTAAACTGACTTTATTCAGAAACAAACGACAGCCATGTGGTAAAAATCATGCCCATAAAGTTTTATCACCAAGTACCTCAGAAAAAAACGATTAACATGCCAGTAAACGTTTTAAAAATGCAATTATGAAATGTTATTAATAAGCCTGCTGCTAGTCGCTTTCACTGCAGTGTAGGCTCAAATATTACTTAAATATAGACAGTATTTTCTTAGTGAAATTCCATTCCCCAGAAATACCTCAGAGTATACATACATACATATCAGCCTGATACCAGTCGCTACTACTGCATTTAAGGCTGCACTTACATTACATCGGTATTAGCAGTATTTTCTCAGTCAATTCCATCCCTTAGAAAATAATATACTGCAACATACCTCCTTGCAGGTGAGCCCTGCCTGCTATCCCCTGTTCTGAAGTTACCTCACTCCTCAGAATGGCCGAGAACAGCAAGTGGATCTTAGTTACGACCGCTAAGATCATAGACAAACTCAGGTAGATTCTTCTTCTAATGCTGCCTGAGAAGAAACAACACACTCCGGTGCCGTTTAAAATAACAAACTTTTGATTGAAGAAATAAAAACTAAGTTTAACAACCACAGTCCTCTCACACGTCCTATCTATTAGTTAGGTGCAAGAGAATGACTGAGTATGACGTAGAGGGGAGGAGCTATATAGCAGCTCTGCTTGGGTGATCCTCTTGCACTTCCTGTTAGGGAGGAGATATAATCCCATAAGTAATGGATGACCCGTGGACTGACTACACTTAACAGGAGAAATGAACTATAAAATCTTACATTGTTGGTATCTGACCCCCAGGAGGCTTCATAAATTATTTCCTAAAACCAATAACTGCTGTTGGAGATGTGGACATGTGGGTAGTGGTATGGGACACATGTGGTGGTGGTGCTCTCAGTTAAATACCATGTGGAGAATTATAATTGCAGAAATAGAAGGTATTTTTCAGACCATCCTCCCACTGGATCCTCTAGTGTGGTTGCTTAATAAAACAGTTAGACTACCCCAGGTACATTTTAAACCACTGCTAAGAATCATGATACATAGTATAAAAGTATTAGTGGCTCAAAATTGGAGGCCCTCTGTGATCCCATCAATACAGTTATGGGGCAAAAAAGTCACAGATCTGATTGAACTAGAAGAGTATGGTTCTTACACATCAGGTAAAAGAGAGAATTTATTGAGTTACAAAACACATGGGAACAATATATTAAAAACTTGTCAGAATAGGTCTCCCCCCTGACTAATGTTCTAACTTTAATCATACCCTAGCGTGATCTGACCCTTGGCAGAAACTATAACTGTCTAAACTCCAAGGCATCACACCAATGGTAATACACATAGGCATTGAGACTTACATGTTTTGTTTGATTTATATATGTAAATAGGTAGTAACTAGAATCCATCGCACATATATACATGCATGTTTAATAACTTCTTATGCTAATCTTTATTGTACGCCAAAATTGAATGTGATTTGCATTGTTTGTGATACTGTATAATCCATATGCCATAATATAAAGCTGCTGCTTTGTATCATTCACCCTAACATGATGTACAATATACAGCTGTAAAAAGAATAGGCAAAATTAATGATCTGTGGATGTGCAACTTATGTCACAGGCTGTGAGAATACCAGAGCTCCAAGATGGCAGCCCCCAGTACAAAGAGGAGAACCTTTAAGCTATTAAAACAAGAGAACTGACTTAAAAAGAGCTACAGGAACAGGATGAAATGCAATAACATAGTAAGTAGTAACCATTCTATAGTAGTTGTGCACAGCAGTCCCTTAAATGTTGAAATTTGCAAACATTTATCACTAGTATGCATTAAAGGGACACTGAACCCAAATTTGTTCTTTTGTAATTCAGATAGAGCATGCAATTTTAAGCAATTTTCTAATTTACTAATATTTTCAAATTCTCTTCATTCTCTTGGTATCTTTATTTGAAATGCAAGAATGTAAGTTTAGATGCCGGCCCATATTTGATAAACACACTTAGTTGTTCTTGCTGATTGGTGGATAAATTCACCCACCAATAAACAAGTGCTTTCCATGGTTCTGAACTAAAAAAATAGCTTAGATGCCTTCTTTTTCAAATAAAGAAAGCAAGAGAACGAAGAAAAATTGATAATAGGAGTAAATTAGAAAGTTGCTTAAAATTGCATGCTCTATCTGAATCACAAAAGAAAAAAAAAAACATAATTTATGTAAGAACTTACCTGATAAATTCATTTCTTTCATATTAGCAAGAGTCCATGAGCTAGTGACGTATGGGATATACATTCCTACCAGGAGGGGCAAAATTTCCCAAACCTCAAAATGCCTACAAATACACCCCTCACCACACCCACAATTCAGTTTAACGAATAGCCAAGAAGTGGGGTGATAAGAAAGGAGCGAAAGCATTAAAAAAAAAAGGAATTGGAATAATTGTGCTTTATACAAAAAAATCATAACCACCATAAAAAGGGTGGGCCTCATGGTAAGTTCTTACATAAATTATGTTTTCTTTCATGTAATTAGCAAGAGTCCATGAGCTAGTGACGTATGGGATAGCAGATACCCAAGATGTGGAACTTCCACGCAAGAGTCACTAGAGAGGGAGGGATAAAATAAAGACAGCCAATTACGCTGAAAAAATAATCCACAACTGAAATCAAAAGTTTTAATCTTTATAATGAAAAAAACTGAAATTATAAGCAGAAGAATCAAACTGAAACAGCTGCTTGAAGTACTTTTCTACCAAAAACTGCTTCAGAAGAAAAGAAAACATCAAAATGGCAGAATTTAGTAAAAGTATGCAAAGAAGACCAAGTTGCTGCTTTGCAAATCTGATCAACAGAAGCTTCATTCCTAAAAGCCCAGGAAGTAGAAACTGACCTAGTAGAATGAGCCGTAATCCTTTGAGGCAGGGACTTACCCGACTCCACATAAGCATGATGAATCAAAGACTTTAACCAAGACGCCAAAGAAATGGCAGAAGCCTTCTGACCTTTCCTGGAACCAGAAAAGATAACAAATAGACTAGAAGTCTTTCTAAAATCTTTAGTAGCTTCAACATAATATTTCAAAACTCTTACTACATCCAAAGAATGTAAAGATCTTTCCAGAGAATTCTTAGGATTAGGACACAATGAAGGGATAACAATTCCTCTACTAATGTTGTTAGAATTCACAACCTTACGTAAAAATTGAAATGAAGTTCGCAACACCGCTTTACCCTGATGAAATATCAGAAAAGGAGATTCAGAAGAAAGAGCAGATAATTCAGAAACTCTTCTAGCAGAAGAGATGGCCAAAAGGAACAAAACTTTCCAAGAAAGTAATTTAATATCCAGAGAATGCATAGGTTCAAACGGAGGAGCCTGTAAAGCCCTCAGAACCAAATTGAGACTCCAAGGAGGAGAGATTGACTGAATGACAGGTTTGATACAAACCAAAGCCTGTCCAAAACAATGAATATCAGGAAGATTAGCGATCTTTCTGTGAAAAAGAACAGAAAGAGCAGAGATTTGTCCTTTCAAAGAGCTTGCAGACAAACCCTTATCCAAACCATCCTGAAGAAACTGTAAAATTCTAGGGATTCTAAAAGAATGCCAAGAAAATTTATGAGAAGAACACCAAGAAATGTAAGTCTTCCAGACTCGATAATAAATCTTCCTAGACACAGATTTAAGAGCCTGTAACATAGTATTAATCACCGAGTCAGAGAAACCTCTATGACTAAGAATCAAGCTTTCAATTTCCATACCTTCAAATTTAATGATTTGAGATCCTGATGGAAAAATGGTGATTCATCCACCAAGTTAGAGAAGATGGAACATTGGGATATAAGGACATAAGGATATTAATTGTGATATCTTTGTATAATCCCTGCACCACTGGTTCAGCATACAAAGCTGGAGAGGTCTCATGTGAAAACGAGCAAAAGGGATCGCGTCCGATGCATCAGTCATGAGACCTAGAATTTCCATGCACAATGCTACCGAAGGGAACAATTGAGACTGAAGGTTTTGACAAGCTAAAACCAATTTCAGATGTCTCTTTTCCGTTAGAGACAAAGTCATGGACACTGAATCTATTTGGAAACCCAAAAAGGTTACCTTTGTCTGAGGAATCAAGGAACTCTTTGGTAAATTGATCCTCCAACCATGTCTTTGAAGAAACAACACAAGTTGATTCGTATGAGATTCTGCAGAATGTAAAGACTGAGCAAGTACCAAGATATCGTCCAAATAAGGAAATACCGCAATACCCTGTTCTCTGACTACAGAGAGAAGGGCACCGAGAACCTTCGAAAAGATCCTTGGAGCTGTTGCTAGGCCAAATGGAAGAGCAACAAACTGGTAATGCTTGTCTAGAAAAGAGAATCTCAGAAACTGATAGTGATCTGGATGAATCGGAAAATGAAGATATGCATCCTGTAAGTCTATTGTAGACATATAATGCCCTTGCTGAACAAAAGGCACAATAGTCCTTATAGTCACCATTTTGAATGTTGGTATCCTTACATAACGATTCAATATTTTTAGATCCAGAACTGGTCTGAAGGAATTCTCCTTCTTTGGTACCCCAGACCCCGTTCCAGAACTGGAACTGGCATAATTACCCCAGCCGACTCTAGGTCTGAAGCACATTTCAGAAATGCCTGAGCCTTCACTGGATTTACTGGAATGCGTGAGAGAAAAAATCTTCTCACAGGCGGCCTTACCTTGAAACCTATTCTGTACCCTTGTGAAACAATGTTCTGAATCCAAAGATTGTGAATCGAATTGATCCAAACATCTTTGAAAAATCGTAACCTGCCCCCTACCAGCTGTGCTGGAATGAGGGCCGCACCTTCATGCGGATTTGGGAGCTGGTTTTGACTTTCTAAAAGGCTTGGATTTATTCCAGACTGGAGAAGGTTTCCAAACGGAAACCGTTCCTTTAGAGGAAGGGTCAGGCTTCTGCTCCTTATTCTGACGAAAGGAACGAAAACGATTAGCAGCCCTATATTTACCTTTAGATTTTTTGTCCTGAGGCAAAAAGGCTCCCTTCCCCCCAGTAACAGTTGAAATTATTGAATCCAACTGAGAACCAAATAATTTATTACCATGGAAAGAGAGAGAAAGCAATGTTGACTTAGAAGTCATATCTGCATTCCAAGTTTTAAGCCATAGAGCTCTTCTAGCTAAAATAGCTAAAGACATATACCTGACAACAATTTTAATGAAATCAAAAATGGCATCACAAACAAAGTTATTAGCATGTTGAAGAAGTTTAACAATGCTATAACAATGCTATAAGCATTATTGTCTGATACTTGTTGCGCTAAAGCCCCCAACCAGAAAGTGGAAGCTGCAGCAACATCAGCCAAAGAAATAGCAGGTCTAAGAGGATTACCTGAACATAAATAAGCTCTCCTTAGAAAGGATTCAAGCTTCCTATCTAAAGGATCCTTAAAGGAAGTACTATCTGCCGTAGGAATAGTAGTACGTTTAGCAAGAGTAGAGATAGCCCCATCAACTTTGGGGATTTTGTCCCAAAACTCTAATCTATCAGATGGCACAGGGTACAATTTCTTAAACCTTGGAGAAGGAGTAAATGAAGTACCCAGACTATTCCATTCCCTAGAAATCACTTCTGAAATAGTATCAGGGACTTGAAAAACTTCTGGAATAACTACATGAGGTTTAAAAACTGAATTTAAATGCTTAGCAGATTTAGTATCAAGAGGACTAGACTCCTCCATATCTAATGCAATCAACACTTCATTAAGTAAAGAATGAATAAACTCCATCTTAAACAAATATGAAGATTTATCAGTATCAATATCTGAGGCAGAATCTTCTGAATCAGATAGATCCTCATCAGAAACAGATAAGTCAGAATGATGGCGGTCACTTAAAAATTCATCCGAAATATGAGAAGTTTTAAAAGACCTTTTACGTTTACTGGAAGGAGGAATAACAGACAGAGCCTTCCTAATAGAATTAGAAACAAATTCTTTTAAATTAACAGGAACATCCTGAACATTAGATGTTGAAGGAACAACAACAGGTAAAGGATTATTACTAATGGAGACACTATCTGCATTGGAAAGTTTATCATGGCAACTAACACAAACTACAGCCGGAGGAACAGTTACCACAAGTTTACAACAAATGCACTTAACTTTGGTAGAACCAGCATCAGGCAGCGTCTTTCCAGTAGTAGATTTTGATCCAGGGTCAGGTTGTGACATCTTGCTATATGTAATAGAAAAAACAACATATAAAGCAAAATTATCAAATTCCTTAAATGACAGTTTCAGGAATGGGAAAAAATGCAAAATAACAAGCCTCTAGCAACCAGAAGCAACGAAAAAGTGAGACTTAAATAATGTGAGAAAAAAGTGGAACAAAAAAGACGCCCACATTTTTGGCGCCAAGTATGACGCCCACATTATTGGCGCCCACATTATTGGCGCCAAAACCGACGCCCACATTTCTTGGCGCAAAAAACGTGTCATACACATGCGTCAAAAAAATGACGTAACTACGAACAACTTCCGGCATCAACTCCGGCGCCGGAAATGACAAAATTTTGCGCCAAAAAAGTTCGCGCCAAGAATGACGCAATAAAAAGAAGCATTTTCTGCCCCCGCGAGCCTAACAGCCCTCAGTGAAAAATAGTCAATTGAAAATTTTCAAGGTAAGAAAAAAATATTTATTCATATGCATTATCCCAAATAATGAAACTGACAGTCTGAATGAAGGAATACTGATTATCCTGAATCATGGCAAATATAAGTTTAAACACATATATTTAGAACTTTACATATAAAGTGCCCAACCATAGCTTAGAGTGTCACAAAAAATAAGACTTACTTACCCCAGGACACTCATCTACATATAGTAGATAGCCAAACCAGTGCTGAAACGAGAATCAGTAGAGGTAATGGTATATAAGAGTATATCGTCGATCTGAAAAGGGAGGTAGGAGAAGAAATCTCTACGACCGATAACAGAGAACCTATGAAATAGATCCCCTAGAGGAAGACCATTGTATTCAAATAGGCAATACTCTCTTCACATCCCTCTGACATTCACTGCACTCTGAGAGGAAAACCGGGCTTCAGCCTGCTGCGAAGCGCATATCAACGTAGAATCTAGCACAAACTTACTTCACCACCTCCATGGGAGGCAAAGTTTGTAAAACTGAATTGTGGGTGTGGTGAGGGGTGTATTTGTAGGCATTTTGAGGTTTGGGAAACTTTGCCCCTCCTGGTAGGAATGTATATCCCATACGTCATTAGCTCATGGACTCTTGCTAATTACATGAAAGAAATTGGGTTCAGTGTCCCTTTAACCTAAACTTTTAAATAAAAAGTGACATGGTTTTACTATATGTGCTACTTGAGGGATAACACTCAGTTTGTTTGTTCTTTTCCACTGTTTTTGTGATAAATGTAAATCTTAAGACATCTAAACAAATTCATCATGTATTATGCTTCCTCTTTTAATGAAGAGCGACTGGGACAAATATAAAACAGAAATCTCCTGCTCCAAATGAAAGAGAATAGACAACTTTAAGACACTCTGGGACTAGCTCTTGAGCTCTTTTATATAAAGTAATGGCATATATGAAGGTCAGTTTTACTTTCTGATAAATACTACTTCATATGTGAAGTGCTGCTGCTTCTTTGGAGATTTTCTGGAAACAAATATTAATCAGGGGACACACTGCCTCTATCTATCTTCATGAGTATCCCCCACACTAGAGGCCGGGGATCCTTGGTGGGCTAGTGGGTGGCACTCATTAGCTTTTCAGTGGGAATGCTGATGACATCACCACAAATGTGTGGTGATGTCACAAAGAGGCTGGTTTAGTGTAGCTGCAAGGAAGATGGATGGGGGAGGGGATTCAAATTCCTTGATCTTAGCTCCTTTAGAGACTCATTAGAGAATCGCTTGCTCTTTCAAATTGTGGTGATAAGCATCAAGTCCCCCTAAATGAACAATAATTTAATAATAAATAAATAAATTTCAGAATGGAATAATCATCAAGTGTCCATAGACAGCAGAGTGGGTGCAAACAAATTTAGAGCCAATACCCTTAAGCTCCAAGTAAATATCCAGAACAAAAGATGTTGCACTCTCAAATGTGAAAGAACCTTTTATTAGGTGAACAGCAACGTTTCGGGGCTCCTGCCCCTTTGTCAAGCTAACAAAGCAATACACATACAAACAATTTATAGCAGTACAGATTAAAACATGGACCAATGGGAATACACATAGTGGGCGGGGTTATAAAAAATCTCACATAGAGCAACACTAAGAATTTTAACCCTATATTGCCTTTTTAATGTACCCCAATGAGCCAAGATTAAAATCAAAGCTAAAGAGGAAGCACAAATTTAACATAACCACCTACAAAATAGCAAATCCAGGTAGATAGCCATAAGCAAACCATATATACATAAAATAGCTCAATTATGCAAAATCACAACAATAGGTTAAGATCAAATTCCCTATTCATACCTTTGGGGTAAAGTGTATCCAATTTCATATATATTTAGCCTCTCTTTATAAGAGCTCTTTTTGTCTATCACCCCCGCCCCCCCCCCCCGGGTTTTCTTTTTATTTGATCTAACACCATGAAACGCAGTTAATTAACCTGATGGCCCATTTGTAAAAAATGAGCTGGTATAGGGAGATCTTTAGTCCCTGTATTTCTGATAGTAGATTTATGTTGACCTATCCGGGTCTCTTATCCTTTGGGTGGTCTCACCTATGTATAATAGCCCACAGGGACATTTAATGGCGTATACAACATAAGATGAATTACAGGTATAGTAACCAGGTATTTTAAATTTACAACCAGAGTAGGGGTGACATATTTCACCCCCTTTCATAACACTGTTACAGTGGGGGCAACCAAGGCATGGAAAAGTACCATTCTTAGGTTTACCAAAGAAAGGATATACTCTAGTATCTGAATTAACAATAGCCCTTGTAATCCTTCTGCCACAAGTATACCCTTTGCGGTATGCAGCTCTGGGAATTTGACTAAACTCCTTAATATCAGGACATGAATCTCTTAGGATATGCCAATTATGCTTAAGAATGCCTTGTATCTTATAGCTAAGAGTGTTATATGTGCTGACAAAGGTAAGTCTGTCACTGTTTAGACTATTATTTTTGTTATGAAAATTAGATCTCACATGTATCAACTCTTCATTAGGGTATCCTCTCTGCTTGAACTTGGATTGTATTTTGATTTAATCTACGTTCTTTTACAATAGGGTCTGATACAATTCTATCTACTCGCAAAAATTGTGATTTAGGTACTGATTTAAAGCAGGTGGATGAAAGCTATTTCTATGCAATAACGTATTTCTGTCGGTTGCCTTGACAAATAGACAAATAGGAATTCAATTTGTATGCTGTCATGTTTAGATGTGAATTGTAATTTAATCTTGGCTCATTGGGATACATTAAAAACTCAATATAGGGTTAAAATTGTTAGTGTTGCTCTATGTGAGATTTTTTATAACCCCGCCCACTATGTGTGTTCCCATTGGTCCATGTTTTAAGCTGTACTGCTATAAATTGTTTGTATGTGTATTGCTTTGTTAGCTTGACAAAGGGGCAGGAGCCCCGAAACATTGCTGTTCACCTAATAAAAGGTTCTTTTACAGACAGTGATATTTTCTCCTCAAGGTTAAGGTATAATCAAATGGTACACTTTTAACGCATCATACACACAAAGAGGGACTGGGGAGAGAGCTCACTCCATTTGAACACCTATGCATCGCAAACAGATCGCAAAGGCGCTTAATTTCACTCATATACAAATTAGTGTCTGACCAACCTGACAGCCCTCTACCAACATATACCAGCATCTGGAGCAGGGAGCTTAGCACTGACATTGCAAAAGAGGCATGGCTGGGCTCGTTTCAGCTAACAAAACACTCCTCGGTGTCAGCAAATGTACAGGAGATACACCTGAAACTGTTGAGCAGATGGTATCTCACACCAACTAGAATTCACAGGCTATACCCTAAAGCTAGTCCTCTGTGTTGGAGAGGATGTGGGGAACTAGGCTCGCTTTTGCATATCTGGTGGTCCTGCCCGAGACTATTGGGCTTCTGGTCTGAGATGATTGCACAGGCCTCAGGGAAGTTGAATGTCGGCATCCCTTGCACGCCTGAAACAATGCTCTTTCTGAACATCCCAAAAATTAAAGAACCACACAAGCAGGCACTTTTGCTGATAATGATTACTGGAGCTAAAAAATAATCCCTAAAAAATGGAAGACACCTAATAAACCAACATTAGAGGAATGGCGGAATGCAGTGGACGATTTGTTAGTTCTCGAGAGATTACATTACATTAAGACAAACCAATTGGCCACACATGAAATGATACTAGCCAGTTGGAGGGGAACACCTGCATAGTCAGTAAGACATAAAAGTACATTCATTCGGTTTGGGCTTCTTGGCGCGCTTTTTTTTTTTTTTTTTTTCTTCCCCCCTCTCTTTACACTTCTGTAGAATTCTCTCTTCCTCCTTCCTCATCTTTTAACTGTAATCTTACTTCTCTGAATATTATCTGGCATACTTGTTCAGTCAATGGACTTGTTTATTGTTAAGGAATAACCTTGTTGTTCATGGAAAATTGTTGAAAATTCAAGCTTATAATTGTGACACAAGAACCTGGGTTAATCAAAAATATGGATCTGCACCTATTTTGGGACTTGTCTTTACTCACGAAAGAGTGTGCTAGGTCACATGGACTTTACTTTTCCCATTGTAGTAACAATACTTGTTGTCCACATTTTATTGTATTGCTGAATTTTGTTTTGAACAATAAAGCTTGTTTAAAAAAAAAAAAAAAAAAAAAAAAGGTTCTTTCACATTTGAGAGTGCAACATCTTTTGTTTCTTGTCTTGTTGAAATATCCAGCCCCGGTGTAACTTCAACTTTGTGACTGATTCCTCAACATTATTCTCAAGTATCTGCTGATATTGAGTGGAATCCATGAGAATCTCAACTATAACAAGATTCCCAGTACCGGCACTGGCCACACAACCCCACAGCATGATGGAACATCCACCAAATTTTACTGTGGGTAGCAAGTGTTTGTCTTGGAACGCTGTGTTCTTTTGCCGCCTTGCATAATGACCCTTGTTATGACCAAATAACTCAATCTTTGTTTCATCAGTCCATAGCACCTTCTTCCAAAATTAAGCTGGCTTGTCCAAATGTGCATTTGCATACCTCAAGCGACTCTGTTTGTGGCGTGTATGCAGAAAAGGCTTCTTCCACATCACTCTCCCATACAGCTTCTCCTTGTGCAAAGTGCGCTGAATTGTTGAATGATGCACAGTGACACCATCTGCAGCAAGATGATGTTGTAGGTCTTTGGAGGTGGGCTGTTTTTGACTGTTCTCACCATCCTTTGCCAACTCCGATATTTTACTTGGCCTGCCACTTCTAGCCTTAACAAGAACTGTGTCTGTGGTCTTCCATTTCCTCACTATGTTCCTCACAGTGGACACCGACAGCTTAAATCTCTGCAATAGCTTTTTGTAGCCTTCCCCTAAACCATAATGTTGAACAATCTTTGTTTTCAGGTCATTTGAGAGTTGTTTTGAGGCCCCCATGTTGCCACTCTTCAGAGGAGAGTCAAAGAGAACAACAACTTGCATTTGGCCACCTTAAATACCTTTTCTCATGATTGGATGCACTATAAAGTTCAAGGCTTAATGGGCACACCAAGCCAATTGTGTGTTCCAATTAATCAGTGCTAGGTAGTTACAGGTATTCAAATCCACAAAATGACAAGGGTGCCCAAATTTATGCACCTATTTAATTTCATTTTGATGCATATTGCACATTTTCTGTTAATCCAATAAACCTCATTTCACTACTGAAATATTATTGTGTCCTTCAGTTATTTGATAGATCAAAATAAAATTGCTGATCCAAACACCCAATTATTTATAAATGAAAATCATGGATATTGTCAGGGGTGACTAAACTGGATATATATATATATATATATATATATACATACTGTATATATACTGTATATATATATATATATATATATATATATATATATACACACACACACATATATATATCTATGCTTTGACTTTTATTTTAAGCTCAAAGATGGCAGCCAGTATTAGCAGTTAAAGCTGGAAGCACAAGCATTAACAGTTGCCAAAAATGATGAGAACTTAATCAAATGTTTAAGTGCAAGACAAATGCTGCACAAAATTCTATTTATGGGTTATTCACACTTTTTACCAAAGGATCCTTAAATGCTCTTAATCATCCAAAAAACAGAATTTATGCTTACCTGATAAATTACTTTCTCCAACGGTGTGTCCGGTCCACGGCGTCATCCTTACTTGTGGGATATTCTCTTCCCCAACAGGAAATGGCAAAGAGTCCCAGCAAAGCTGGCCATATAGTCCCTCCTAGGCTCCGCCCACCCCAGTCATTCGACCGACGGACAGGAGGAAATATATATAGGAGAAACCATATGGTACCGTGGTGACTGTAGTTAGAGAAAATAATTCATCAGACCTGATTAAAAAACCAGGGCGGGCCGTGGACCGGACACACCGTTGGATAAATTAATTTATCAGGTAAGCATAAATTCTGTTTTCTCCAACATTGGTGTGTCCGGTCCACGGCGTCATCCTTACTTGTGGATACCAATACCAAAGCTTTAGGACACGGATGAAGGGAGGGAGCAAATCAGGTTACCTAAACGGAAGGCACCACAGCTTGCAAAACCTTTCTCCCAAAAATAGCCGCCGAAGAAGCAAAAGTATCAAATTTGTAAAATTTGGCAAAAGTGTGCAGTGAAGACCAAGTCGCTGCCTTACATATCTGGTCAACAGAAGCCTCGTTCTTGAAGGCCCATGTGGAAGCCAGAGCCCTAGTGGAGTGAGCTGTGATTCTTTCAGGAGGCTGCCGTCCGGCAGTCTCATAAGCCAATCGGATGATGCTTTTAAGCCAAAAGGAAAGAGAGGTAGAAGTCGCTTTTTGACCTCTCCTTTTACCAGAATAAACAACAAACAAGGAAGATGTTTGTCTGAAATCTTTTGTAGCCTCTAAATAGAATTTTAGAGCACGGACTACGTCCAAATTGTGTAACAAACGTTCCTTCTTTGAAACTGGATTCGGACACAAAGAAGGTACAACTATCTCCTGGTTAATATTTTTGTTAGAAACAACCTTAGGAAGAAAACCAGGCTTAGTACGCAAAACCACCTTATCTGCATGGAACACCAGATAGGGCGGAGAACACTGCAGAGCAGATAACTCTGAAACTCTTCTAGCAGAAGAAATTGCAACCAAAAACAAAACTTTCCAAGATAACAACTTAATATCTATGGAATGTAGAGGTTCAAACGGAACCCCTTGAAGAACTGAAAGAACTAGATTTAGACTCCAGGGGGGAGTCAAAGGTCTGTAAACAGGCTTGATCCTAACCAGAGCCTGAACAAATGCTTGAACATCTGGCACAGCTGCCAGTCTTTTGTGTAGTAAGACAGATAAAGCAGAGATCTGTCCCTTTAGAGAACTTGCAGATAATCCTTTCTCCAAACCTTCTTGTAGAAAGGAGAGAATCTTAGGAATTTTTATCTTATCCCATGGGAATCCTTTGGATTCACACCAACAGATATATTTTTTCCATATTTTATGGTAAATATTTCTAGTTACCGGTTTTCTGGCCTGAACCAAAGTATCTATCACAGAATCTGAAAACCCACACTTCGATAGAATCAAGCGTTCAATCTCCAATCCGTCAGCTGGAGGGAGACCAGATTTGGATGTTCGAATGGACCCTGAACAAGAAGGTCCTGTCTCAAAGGTAGCTTCCATGGTGGAGCCGATGACATATTCACCAGGTCTGCATACCAAGTCCTGCGTGGCCACGCAGGAGCTATCAAGATCACCGAGGCCCTCTCCTGATTGATCCTGGCTACCAGCCTGGGAATGAGAGGAAACGGTGGAAATACATAAGCTAGGTTGAAGGTCCAAGGTGCTACTAGTGCATCTACTAGAGTCGCCTTGGGATCCCTGGATCTGGACCCGTAGCAAGGAACCTTGAAGTTCTGACGAGACGCCATCAGATCCATATCTGGAATGCCCCATAATTGAGTTATTTGGGCAAAGATCTCCGGATGGAGTTCCCACTCCCCCGGATGGAATGTCTGACGACTCAGAAAATCCGCCTCCCAGTTTTCCACACCTGGGATGTGGATCGCAGACAGGTGGCAGGAGTGATCCTCCGCCCATTGAATTATTTTGGTCACTTCTTTCATCGCCAGGGAACTCCTTGTTCCCCCCTGATGATTGATATACGCAACGGTCGTCATGTTGTCTGATTGGAACCTTATGAATCTGGCCTTTGCTAGTTGAGGCCAAGCCCTGAGAGCATTGAATATCGCTCTGAGTTCCAGAATGTTTATCGGGAGAAGAGACTCTTCCCGAGACCATAGACCCTGAGCTTTTAGGGATTCCCAGACCGCGCCCCAGCCCACTAGACTGGCGTCGGTCGTGACAATGACCCACTCTGGTCTGCGGAAGCTCAGGATCACAATCATCCAGAGTAGATAACACCTCCTTAAGCAGTGCGCGGAGATGTTCTAATTTAAATTTAAATGTCACAACATCAGGTTCAGCTTGTTGAGAAATCTTTCCTGAATCTGAGATTTCTCCATCTGACAAAACCTCCCTCATGGCCCCTTCAGATTGGTGTGAGGGTATGACAGAACAATTATCATCAGCGCCCTCCTGCTCTTCAGTGTTTAAAACAGAGCAATCGCGCTTTCTCTGATAAGTAGGCATTTTGGATAAAATATTTGCTATGGAGTTATCCATTACAGCCGTTAATTGTTGCATGGTAATAAGCATTGGCGCACTAGATGTACTAGGGGCCTCCTGCATGGGCAAAACTGGTGTAGACACAGTAGGAGATGATGTAGTATCATGTTTACTCCCCTCATCTGAGGAATTATCTTGGGCAATTTCATTATCTGTGGCAGTACTGTCCTTACTTTGTTTGGACGCTATGGCACAATTATCACATAAATTTAAATGGGGAGACACATTGGCTTTCATACATATAGAACATAGCTTATCTGAAAGTACAGACATGTTAAACAGGCTTAAACTTGTCAACAAAGCACAAAAAACGTTTTAAAACAAAACCGTTACTGTCTCTTTAAATTTTAAACAGAAAACACTTTATTACTGAATATGTGAAAAAGTATGAAGGAATTGTTCAAAAATTACCAAAATTTCACCACAGTGTCTTAAAGCATTAATAGTATTGCACACCAAATTTCAGAGCTTTAACCCTTAAAATAACGGAACCGGAGCCGTTTATAAATTTAACCCCTATACAGTCCCAGCTATAGTCTTTGCTGAGACCCAACCAAGCCCAGAGGGGAATACGATACCAATTGACGCCTTCTAGAAGCTTTTCCAGCAATTTTTAGATCCTCACACATGCATCTGCATGCCCTGCTCTCAAAAAACAACTGCGCAGTAATGGCGCGAAAATGAGGCTCAGTCTATCACTAGGAAGACCCCCTGACTGGAAAAGGTGTCTAACACAGTGCCTGCCGTTTAATAAACGTTCCCAAAGTTTATAAATGCAAATTGTCAGCATAAATATGAATAAAATGCCCAAATAAAGCAATCGATTTAGCCCATAAGAATGTCTACCAGTTTTTTAGCCCATAATAAGCCCTTTATTCTGTTTGTTTGACTAAGAAAATGGCTTACCGGTCCCCATGAGGGGAAATGACAGCCTTCCAGAATTACATGGTCTTGTTAGAAATATGGCTAGTCATACCTTAAGCAGAAAAGTCTGCTAACTGTTTCCCCCAACTGAAGTTACTTCATCTCAACAGTCCTATGTGGAAACAGCAATCGATTTTAGTTACTGTCTGCTAAAATCATCTTCCTCTCACAAACAGAAATCTTCATCCTTTTCTGTTTCAGAGTAAATAGTACATACCAGCACTATTTTAAAATAACAAACACTTGATAGAAGAATAAAAACTACATTTAAACACCAAAAAACTCTTAACCATCTCCGTGGAGATGTTGCCTGTGCAACGGCAAAGAGAATGACTGGGGTGGGCGGAGCCTAGGAGGGACTATATGGCCAGCTTTGCTGGGACTCTTTGCCATTTCCTGTTGGGGAAGAGAATATCCCACAAGTAAGGATGACGCCGTGGACCGGACACACCAATGTTGGAGAAAGAAGATAAAGATCTACTAAAGAAAATGGACAGCATTATCTACAACAGGTAGCTTATCCCAGATGAGGCTTCATAAATAGGACTTTAAAAATCCATAAGAAAAACAGCAATGTCTATATATTGTTTCTGAAAGTATTGAATCTTCTTATATATGGAGATAAGAAGTTACATTCTCCAACCCTTTCACAGAAGTGTCCTGTACTGTAAGGCATGGAAGCAGGTTTAATAGATCCTGAAAACCCCCCAAGAGTGTATTACCATAGGATGAGGAAACTCAGAGAATCCTTTTGACTTGTTCTCATGCAAAACTGCAACTTTATATAAAAAAAAATAATCAAACAAACAAACATCATTCCTGTATGTATATACAAAAACATGTAATGGCATATGGCATATCCCAAAAATAGCATTGGCTAGTATTACCTGGCCGTTTTAGGGTAGGTCATCCCAGGGTAGTATCCATAACAGATGAGAGGCATTAGATTAAACCTAAACGTGTTGTTAAAATTCTGTATTTCCCCAGTTAAGTGCTTTTCCATCTAGTTTTCTAGAATAGATGAAACAGACTGGGAAAAAAGGCAAATGTAAGTGAAATACCTTGGATAAATTTCAGCTCCAACATCACACTTACACTGCACCTAACAAAGCAAACATCTAAAGCATACGCCGGATGATAAAAGAGATAAACATAAGTAACCCACAAATGAGAGCTTTTCTAGTCTGCTAAGGCTGAGAGGAACACCCAATGCTTCCCTTTCCACCACTACACCTTTAAGCAGCTTGCTCACAAAAATAAAAATAAAAAAAATAACTTTCCCAAAATTATACACACACACACACACACACCAGTCTGGAATTATTTATCAATGTCTCTGTGTATCCAGCTATCAAAACCTTAACATACACTTGCTGTGTGGTGGCAAAAAAGTGGAGCCATTTTTGTATGAAGAATACATTTGCTACTCTACATAAAAAAAACTGAAATGATATATGAATAAAAGCAAACATATTATATTCCCCAGAGTAACTGATTAATAACCTCAGCCAACGTTCCAGGAAATGCAGCTGTCAACTAACAAGCAGGTAAGCTACTAGCCACTGTATGTCTGAGAACATGGACAAAAAAATGCTGCAGGATAGCCATTGTATTCCTTTAAAGGCACATAAGTGTAAAAAGAAGAAGCCCTAATGCAGTTCCTGAATAGGACAATGCCTGTAATTTGTAGATATTGCTCCTGATATTGCTCCTGATTGGCTCGCTTGCCATCATGCACTGTACTGGCAGAGCTATTTTAACTATATGTTTAACCTCTAACACATAGGAAGAACATATAATATGTTTAAAATAATATTGTTTTACCAAGTAAAATATGTTTTACATTTATTTTTTATTGAGGTGAAACAGTACATAACAGGCGATAAAAGAAAAGTTGTCATCTGAATATGCATATGAAGAAACAAAGATCAACTAATCTCATCAGCATATCCATCAACAACAAAAACTTAATTTAAGTTAATAACTTCTATAACATTACAGCAATAAATAAAATGCCTACATTTTCAAACAATAAAAATATTAAAGAATCTGAATTTTCATAAATCTAGCTATTCTTGTCCCCCAAAATGTAAGAAATTACAAGAGACAAGCTTTTCATTAAGCTAAATAGCAACTCTTGGATCACCTTACATTTGCAGGTGAAGTGATGGGAAACAATATATCCTGAAATCCCCCAACCACTTTTGGACCCAATGTATACAGAGATAGAAAAAATAAAGCTGGTAAAAACAAACACTGAACACCTCTAGCATTTTAAAAGACTAATGTTAGGATCTCATAAACCAATAATTACTAGTATTACTTCAGGGGAGACTGTTCTTTTCGTAGATACACAATTATGTAAAGTAACCATAGGCCACTGAAAACGATACTGGAAGAGAGCAGTTTTTAATGATTTATAAAAGAAATTGGTAGACATTCTTAAGACCCATTCCATATTTTAATTATTGATAAGCTTAACTGAGCTAAGCCACAATGAGATGCTCATGCAGGGAGAGTGCGAGTCTGTGAATAGGGATATGTAAAAAGGCATCTTTTAAGTCAATGGTAGACTCTCCTGCACTAAAGGAAGTACAGTGTGAATCCTTTCCATTTTGAACGCTGGGACTTTCAGAAACTTGTTTAGAGTTTTGCAAACCAATGAAAAAGTTGGTTTATTTCTAAAACCAGAAAAGCAGCTAGTACTCCCACTGTCTCCAAGTGCTTAACACGAGATAGAAATGCTGTGGCCTTCAAGGTATCTCAAGGAACTCAGAGACAGTAGGAATCTTCCTCAAGGATCAAAAGCCTATTAGGTATCTGTGAGATATGACTTCCAACACAGAAGGGTCCTGAACTGACCTTTACCAAGCCACTTGAAGAAGATTTAGTCTGCCTCCTACCAGTGCTTCATGCTGACTTTGAGATGGGAGTGGATTTCTTGGCTTGTTTGGATCTGGACGAGGCAGTGTTAGGATTCAAAGAGGCCTTAGGTGACCCTTCTCTCTGGGTAGAGGAGGAGGGTGTTGTATGCATCCTGGATAGTTAAAAAGAGTGAAAGCATCCTGCAGACCTAATTCTGCATTTAGACTTTACTCTGTGTCAGGAAAACTCCCTTACCTCCAGTAAGCTTTAAGGATCAAAAGTTTCAACCAAGAAGCCAAAGAAATGGCAGTAACTTTCTGCCCTCTTTTGAAACCAGAAAAATTGTCAAACAACCTAGAAGTTTGTCTAACATCTTAAGTAGTATTAATATAATACTTTAAGGCTCTAACAACATCCAAATTGTGAAGAAGCCTTTCTGAAAAATTCTTAGGATTAGGACACAAAGAAGGGACAACAATTTCACAACTTATATTGTCTGAAGACACCACCTTAGGTAAAAAGTCAAAACTTGGTTCTCAAAACTGCCTTATCCCGATAAAAAAAAGGTATGGATAATTACAAGAAAGAGCAGACAATTTTGATACTCTTCTAGCAGATAGCCAGAAGAAAAAAAACTTTCCAACAAAGTTACAGAACCTTTAACACCAAATTAAGATTCCAAGGTGGAGGAATTGGCTTAATAACAGGCTTAATATATCCCAAAGCCTGCACAAAACCATGAAAATCTGGCGTGCAGGCAATCTTCATATGCAACAAAACTGAAAGAAACCCTTAAAAGAATTTGCAGATAGATCCTTATACAGTATAATCCGTGGGGGAAGACAGCACACTCTCTAGAGTGGGGCACGGAAAGAGACTAGCCAGGTCTAAATTGCACTGCAAATAATCAATTTTTCCAGCCTCCAATTCTTTTTTTAAAAAGACCTTTATTTCTTAGGCAGGATCCATTAGTATAAGAAACAATACCAACAACGTTTTAAATCTGTAATAGGTTCTTAGTCATGTCATCCTTATCCAGACCATTCTTTAAAAACTGCAGAATCCTAGGACTTCTGAAAGAATGCCAAGAAAAACCATGATCTAAACACCAGGAAATAAAAGTCTTCCAGACCTTATGATAAACGTTCCTAGTTGAATGTTTACAAGCCTGGATCAAAGTCTCAACCACATAATCTGAAAAACCTATATTTCTAAGAACTAACAATTAAATAGCCAAGCCATCAAGCTTATTGACTTGAGATCCAGATAGAAAAACATAAATTATGCTTACCTGATAATTTAATTTCCTTTTGTATGAGGAGAGTCCACGGGAACATTCCTTACTGTTGGGAAATACTAAATCTGGCCACCAGGAGTAGGCAAAGACAGCCCAGCCAAAGGCTTAAATACTCCCCCTACTTCCCTCATATCCCAGTCCTTCTGCCAAGGGAACAAGAAAGAGTAGGAGAAACATCAGGTCCCGGAAGAGAAAAAACTAATTTAGGTCCGCCCATCGGAGTATACGGGTGGGGGCCGTGGACTCTCCTCATACAGAAGGAAATTAAATTATCAGTTAACATAATTTATGTTTTCCTTCTTAATATGAAAAAAGTCCACAGCATCATTCCTTACTGTTGGGAAAACTATACCCAAGCTCTAGAGGACACTGAATGATAACGGGAGGGGTAAAGGAAAGGCAGGCCCTAATCTAAGGGCACCACAACCTGTAAAACCTTTCTCCCAAAAGCTGCTTCAGCCGAAGCAAAAACGTAAAATTTGTAGAATTTTGAAAAAGTATGTAAGGAGGACCAGGTAGCCGTCTTACAAATCTGATCCATAGAGGCCTCGTTCTTAAAGGCCCAAGAGGAAGCCACCACTCTAGTGGAATGAGCAGTAATCCTTTGAGGAGGTTTAAATCCCCTGACTAAAGCTGACGTAAGCTAAGCATATAACACTTCTTAACCAAAGAGATAAGGAAGTCGAAGAGGCATTGAGACCTTTCTGCTTCCCAGAATAGATAACAAACAAGGAAGAAGTTTGCCGAAAATTCTTAGTAGCTTGAAGATAAAACTTCAAAGCTTGAACCACATCCAGAAGGATTAGGACATAAGAAAGGAACCACAATCTCCTGATTGATGGTACGATCAGACACCACCTTAGGTAGAAAACTCAAGCGGGTACAAAGGACAGCCTTATCATTGTGGAACACCAGATAAGGAGGCTCACATTGCAAGGCAGCCATTTCAGAAACTCTGCATGTCGACGCAATAGCCAAAAGAAAAAGAACCTTACAGGATAACTATATGATGTCAACCGAATTCATAGGCTCACACGGAGCCCATTGTAAAAACTTAAGAACAAGATTCAAGCTCCAAGGTGGAGCATTAGATCTAAACACAGGTCTGATCCTAATCGGAGCCTTAACGAAAGATTGCACATCAGGGAGTTCTGCAAGACAGAAACAGAAAAACAGAAAGAGACTAAATCTGCCCCCTCAGGGAACTGGCAGAAAGGCCCTTCTCCAGACCCTCCTGGAGAAATAAAAGAATCCTGGCAGCCTTAACTTTATGCCAGGTTAAACCACGCTCTTCACACCAGAATAAGTAAGCTCTCCACACCTTATGATAGATGTGACTAGTTAAAGGCTTACGAACCTGAATGAGTGTCAATAACCCTCTCAGAGAAACCTCATTTGGCTAAGCGTTCAATCTACACGCAGTCAGCCTCCGAGAATCTAGATTGTGATGAACAAAAGGACCCTGTTCCAGCAGATCCCTGCGACAAGGTAACTTCCACGGAGGAGATGAGGACATCCCCACCAGGTCCGCGAACCACATCCTTCGTGGTCACAATGAAGCAATCAGTATCACTGATGCCTGCTCCTGCTTGATGCGGGCCATTACACGAGGAAGAAGTGGTAACGACGGAAAAATGTAAATTTGATTGAACCTTCAAGGCACTGCTAATGCATCTATTAGTCCTGCCTAAAGAATCCCTGGACCGCAACCCATATCTGGGTAGCTTGGAATTGAGCCGGGACGCCATGAGATCTATCTCCAGCGTCCCCCACTTGTTGCAAATCTCTGCAAACACCTTGGGATGGAGAGACCTTTCCCCCAGATGAAAGGATTGTCTGTTGAGGAAATCCGCTTCCCAGTTGTCCACACCCGGAAAGTGGATTGCTGACAGCGAGCAGTTGTGGGCCTCCGCCCACTTCAGAATCCAAGATACTTCCCTCATTGCAAGGGAGCTCCTCGTTCCCCCCTGATGGTTGATGTAAACCACCGAGGTTATGTTTTCTGAATGGAATCTGATAAACTGGGACAAACCCAGAAGAGGCTATATTCCTCTCGAGTCCATAGGCCCTGTGCATTCCTGGCTCCCCTAACAGCTCCCCGTCCTGATAGACTTGCATCAGTAGTCACAATCTCCCAGGATGGTCCTCAAGAAGGATGTCCCATGGGACAGGTGATCTGGACAGAGCCACCAGGAGAGCCATTCTCTCGACCGGTTTTCCAGAGAAATCTGTTGAGACAGATCTGAATGATCGCCATTCCACTGTCTCAGCATGCACAGCTGAAGTGGTCTGAGATGGAATCTGGCAAAAGGAACGATGTCCATGCTGGACACCATGAGACCAATCACCTCCATACACCAAGCCACAGAGGGCCTTAAGGAAGTCTGAAGGGCAAGACAAGCGGAAGTTAGCTTGCAACGTCTCTGGTCTGTAAGGAATATCCTCATGATATGAAGTCTATTATAGTACCCAGGAATTCCACCCTTGTACTGGGAATAAGAGAACTATTTTCTAAATTTATCTTCCACTCAGATTGAAGAAGAATCAGAAGAGATTTCGAATGGTCTTCTGCCAGACAACAGGATGGTGCTTGAACTAGGATATCGTTCAAGTATGGAGCTACTGCTACACATCTG
The DNA here is from genome assembly GCF_027579735.1 of Bombina bombina. Lineage (NCBI taxonomy): Eukaryota > Metazoa > Chordata > Amphibia > Anura > Bombinatoridae > Bombina > Bombina bombina. Next base: position 588,464,574 of record NC_069502.1, read on the forward strand.
ATTCTGGCCACTGCAAACAGAGCCCCTAGAACATTTCTAAAAACTCTTGGAGCAGTAGCTAGACAAAACGGAAGTGCAATAAATTGGAAGTGCTGGTCCAGGAACGCAAACCTTAGAAACTTGAAGTGTTCCTTGTGGATTGGAACGTGAAGGTAAGAATGCTTCAGATCTATAGTGGTCATGAACTGTCCTTCCTGAACTAAGGGAAGGATGGACCTTATTGTCTCCATCTTAAACGAGGGGACAGATAGAAATTTGTTTAAGCACTTTAGGTCCAGAATTGGGCGGAAAGTTCCCTCCTTCTTTGGGACCACAAAAAGGTTTAAATAGTACCCCAGACCTCTTTCTGTGAGCGGTGCCGGGACAATGACTCCTAGGGAGGAGAGATCCCTTACACACCCCAGAAAGGCTTCTCTCTTTTCTGGCCTTGAAGACAGAGGAGGAATCTGCCCCTGGGTGGATGAGACTTGAAACCTATCTTGTATCCCTGAGCGATGACCTCCAGAACCCACGGGTCTTGCACGTCCCCAAACCAAGCATCTAAAAAGAGCGACAGTCTGCCCCCTACAAGATCCAGAGCCAGATCGGGGGCCGCCCCTTCATGCTGAATTTGTATCAGCAGGCTTCTTGCTCTGCTTGGATTTATTCTAGGACTGAGCCGGCTTCCAAGTCCCCTTGGTTTGCTCGGGCTTTGCGGAGGGCTGCTGACGTTGGGATTTATCTGAACGAAAGAAACGAAAATTATTACCTTGTCCCTTAGGTTTGTTCTTCTTATCCTTAAGGCCTTAATTCTTTCCTGGATCGCGTTGAGGGGACCCGCCACCTTGATCAACTCAGATAAGGAGTCGCACCAGTAGGTAGCCGCTCCAGCAACCGCAGCAACAGCTGCTGCAGGTTGAAAAAAATATCACGTATGTTGAAACATATTTCTTAACAGAGTTTCTATCTTCTTATCCATTGGCTCTTTAAACAACGAACTATCTTCAAGCGGGATATTAGTGGGTTTAGGAAGCGTAGAGATAGCGCAATCTACCTTGGGGATGGAACTCAACAACTCCAATTGTGAGTCCGGGACCGGGAACAATTTCTTAAAGGAAGAAGAAGGGGAAAAGGAAGAACCAATACTTTCCCATATATTCTTAATAATATTCGCCATCTTTATGGGAGCCGTGAAAGCTTGTGGTACAACCCTGTCCTCGTAGACCTTACCTAATTTAGGAATCAAAGGTTCCTCTGGCAATTTGGGCTCTGGAACCTCTAACGTAGCCAAAACTTCCTTCAACAGGAAGCGTAAATGCTCATCCCTAAATCTGAAGTCTGGTTCCTCCGCAGCTGGAGGTATAGAGGCAGCAGATTCCGACCCAGAATAAGCACCCTCTGAAGTATAAGAGGCGCCCTCATCATCGGATAATCCTGTATCAGATAAATCCAATAAACTAGTTGATGACCCCTGAAGGATAGCAATATTTGACCTTTTGCTTGCGCTTAGCAGGACAAGGTAAAGCACTTAAGGCCGCAGACACTGCCGTTTGTAACTGCTCAGTAAAGTCTGGCGGTAAAAGGCCCCCTCCAGATGGAGGATTAGGAATGCTATGGGAAACTGCATGTGTATTAGGAGATGACTGTAGGGTGCGCACCTCACGGGACGGAGACTCCTCAGAGGTGGATGGCTCAGCGGTATCAAACATATTAACCTTCTTTGACATGATTACTTTACCGGTATACCGCGGCCTCCTCACAATATAGACAGGTATTAGATTTGGGTAAAGAGGGAGTACCCTCTAAGGCATCAGAATCCTTCATAGCTTGCTTTTACAAAGCAGACTATTGATTAATAAGGAAAAACGGCACCTTTATATCCCCAATGGCTGGGGCACTCACCACCTCCTATGACTCAGGCCAAAGAGAGAAACAGCTTCTTCTCCGGTAAACTGCACGGTCAGGAGAGAGGAAATAAGTGTGACCACACCCGGTCACGTGGTGTGCAATACAGGACCGCCCCTGCTATAATAGCAAAAAAAGCGCCAAGCCTTTCAGGCTGCGCAGCTCCCAAAACGAAAGTAAAAAACCCTGTATGTTCCAACATCTGCCTGAGCCTCATCTCACGCATGTCGCAGCATAATCAAATAAACTTATGCGATTAATCCCCACTGTTCAATAACCCCCTCAGAAGATATTAACCCTTGATTCCATACAGATAAAAGGAGCCACACTGTGACCCTATCTTCTTGCGTTAACATATGTGTAAAAAAAAATTAAACGATCTTACCGGAATCTATGCTGTGGGACAGAAACAAAGCCTCTCAAGTTTGACAGTCTTGTAGCATCGCTCCTGACATGGACTTGAGTGATGGAAGCAGGCAGTGAAACTTGTCAACACTGATTGCTTAGGAGCTGTTAATACGAGTCTGGATGCGTTCGCTGAAACTCTCCCTGCATCTTCAGACTCTTAACATTCGTCAATGCTCTCACCGAGAGGCTGACAAGACTACTTAAAACTCTTTTGAAGAGTAGATACCCTTCATGAGGAACTACTCTGAATCTTCTGACACGTCTCTGCCAACCTCCTGTGACGAAAGGCAAAGAATGACTGGGATATAAAGTAAGTAGGGGGGAGTATTTAAGCCTTTGGCTGGGGTGTCTTTGCCTCCTCCTGGTGGCCAGGTTCAGTATTTTCCAGTAAGGAATGATGCTGTGGACTCTCCTCATATTAAGAAGGAAACGGACCTTGAGAGAGAAGGTCTGTCCACAATGGAAAAGGCCAAGGTGGGCACCTGGACATCTAAACCAGATCTGCATACCAAACCCTGCAAGGCCAAGCTGGAGCAAACAGAATTGCTAATAATTCTGCTTGCCTGATCTTTAAAAGTACCCTGGGAAGAAGAACCAGAGGAGGAAACGCATAGGAAAGCTGAAAGAAACAAGAAACCACTAGAGCAACCACAAACTCTGCCTGGACCTCGCAAAGTACCTGGGAAGTTTGTTGTTTAACTGAGAAGCCATCAGATCTTTTTTCGGGAAGACCCTAAATATCCAAAATCTAAAAGAAAAAAATGTGATGGAGAGACCATTCCCCTGGGTGTAGAGACTGACGACTGAGAAAATCTTATCCCAGTTGTTCACTCCTGGAATATGAACAGCAGAAATTAGACAATGATTGGCTTCTGTCCATGAGATAATTCAAGACACTTCCCAAATGGCTAGAGAACTGAGAGTTCCCCCTTGAAGATTGATATAGGCCACTGCTGTAACATTGTCTGATGAAAACTGAGAAAAGATTACCTTTTCAACAGAGGCCAGCTCTGAAGAGATCTGAGAAAAGTATTGAGTTCTAAAATATTTATTGGCAACCTCGTCTCCTAAGAAGCCCAAACCACCTCTGCGCTCAAAGACCCCCAGACAGCTCTCCAATGTTAAATAATTGTATCTGTAGTGATAACAGAATGAGCAAAAGGAGCCCCCTGCTTAATAAGCTGATGGTTCAGCCACCAAGACAGGGAGTAGCCTGTTCTGTGATCCAGAAAGATCTCATGAGTCAGCTGAGTATGATCCATGCACTATTGTCGAAGAGGCCTCATGTAAAAACGAGCAAACGGAATAGCATCATAAGACAGATGCAACTATCATGAGACCTAATACCTCTATACAAAGAGCAACTGAGGTTAAAGAAAGAGACTGGAGGTTTTGACAGACTGAAACCAGCTTCAGCCTTCCCTGACCTATAAAAAAAAAAAAAAAAAAAACAGGTCACAGGACAAGCACCAGGACAAAACGGTGGACATATTTATGAGAGAGCAAGTACTCCTTTCTCAAGTCGCCTTCTCAGTTGTACAACAGTGAAAGTATAGCATACTGGGTTCATCTTCTACCGGCTTCGGTGGCATTTCAACCTCCCCTACCTATTGTTAGTAAAAGGTGCTATGATTTCTTGGATCTCAGCCTCAAATCACTGCATTTATATAGGAAACAGCTCTTCAATGGCTTTAAGAATCAGGTCTGCAAAGCTTCCATTGTTGCCTGATTCTCTTTAACAGCTCTTTCATAAATTTAACAGTGTTATATGTACCATAGGAACTTAAACTTGCATCTAGAGTCTCTTGTAAGGTGAAGGGGTTTTAAAGCTTAGGGCAAACTCAGTGCTGCCGCACTTTTGAGACCTGTGCTGAATAGCTTTATGCAGGCCCCTGCCAAGGACTAAACTCCGCTTAGAGGATACAGACCAAATGTAAAATGGAAAAATATTATTGTTGTTTACTAGTAAAAGGAAACTTTTAAACGTTACTAGCCCAGAGAAAAAAAAAGTTGCTTATCCACTCAATATTGAAGAGGAAAATGACTTAATTCTTGTCCAGTGCATATTTTTAACTAGTTGTAAGAACTTTGGAGAAGGTCCTTCAAGTATCAATTTGCTTTGTCAAGTCTAACCATAATTTATGGTGTATCCCCATGATAATTTACAGTGGTGCTGTACAAATACAAACACACACGTGAGTGCACACACTGACAAAAACAAGTGATTGTGTGCACAGAAAGGGAACAGTTACTTACTGTGTTTAATTTTCACTGGGCTCAAGACCCATATCCATGAAGATCATAGCAACACCCCTGCTGGCAATGCAGATAAAAGAGACACGTGAAAAGAGGCAAAATAGACCAAACCAGCTAGATGGTATCACAGATTCATTTGTGTTCTGACTACATCCCAAGCACACCCTATGCTGCTCTAGATTCATAATAAACAGAAAAACAGGATGGATATTTTATCTAAACTAAACATATTTAAATTATATTTTTGTTAAGGAGAAATACAATCAAGGGTTCCAGCCCAGACCAACTAATGAGACCAGCTAGCTGGTTTGCCTCTCCATTGCACCTTTCCCTTGTGTAGGTTACTTTCATGAGCATCTCCAGCATAAAATGAAGGTGGAAAGCTATTTAAATTAGTGTTTAAAAAACAAACAATATATATCTATATATATATATATATATATATATATCTTTAAGCCGATCGTGAATCTTGTCTTCAAAAACATAAAAAATCCATCTGACACATAAAAAGGCATTCAATGCTTTCCTAGAAAAAAAATACTTTTGCTTTTGTCAGAAAATGTTTGCTCTTCATTGTCTGGTTAAAAATAAATGCACACATGAACATACACTAAGAGGAGTCTTATTGACATTTAATGTATTAAGAATAATTTTAACATAAACAAATAAAATTCACTCACCAGCTCTGATTCTGCATTAGGGACAATTTTAAGCTTTGTCCCTTTTTCTTTAATTTCATTTAACGCTTCATTTAACATATGTGTTTGTGCCAAATTCTGAAATGAAAAACAAGTTATTTGTAGATTTTGAATATTTCCTTAAAAAATACCTACACATCACAGACCTGCAGAACAAGCACATTATCTTATGTTAAACAAAAGACATAAGAAATACATTTGTAATGAGACAGGCAAAATGGATGGAGGTTACAAAATATTTTCCCCTTGTAGAGCTGGTAAATAAATAATTTTAGATCTTATTATAATTTACTTATAATGCAATATCACATTCTAAAGCACCATGCAAGGGTATAATACAAACAATGTACACAATAAATGAGAACATAATGCAGGAGGAGCAGAGTGTCCTACTCACATAGGAGCTTACATGGTGCTAATTGAGGTAACAGCAAAAGATTAGGGTTGCTTGATTAAGGGTGGTCATAGGAAATATGGAATTAACTATATTATGGGTTAAGAAGAGGTGTGAGAAGGTGGTAAGTCAATCTGAACAGTGGAAAATGTGCCAGATTTTAAGGAGCCTCTCTCTGAATAATTGAGTTTTCAAAAAACATTTAAAGAAACAAAGTTTACAGGACATCCTGAAACAGTGAGGAAGAATGGCTCGCTTGAAGAAGCGCATGACAGAAGATGGTGGTGGAAGAGAAGTGAATCAATTTTTTTTTTGCTGCATATACAGTGCTAATAATAAAAGATTAACTGTTTTTTTCTGGATAGGCAACGATAATAATAAAAGCTAACAGGATGAGTCAGTAAATGTAGAATATATATAAATATATATATATATATATATATATATATATATATCACACACATAGTCATGGGAAAAATAAAAGTACATCCTCTGAATTCTATGGTTTTACGTATCAGGACATAACAATAATCATCTGGTCCTTAGCAGGTCTTAAACTTAGGTTAATATAACCTCAGATTAGCAAAACACATGACATATTACACCTTGTCATGATTTATTTAACACAAATAAAGCTAAAATGGAGAAGCCATAAGTGAAAAACTAAGTACACCCTTAATGATTCCATAGAAATTAAGAGGCTAAGTAGCAGCCAGGTGCTGCTATCAAATGCCCTTGATTAATTGATCAACAACAGGTGTGATAACCTTTATAAAAGCTGAAGTTTTATCAGTTTACTGGTCTGGAGCATTCACGTGTGTGTGTTAACATAGTGCCAAGGAGGAAAGACACCAGCAATGATCTTAGAGAAGCAATTGTTGCTGCCCATCAATCTGGGAAGGGTTATAAGGAAATTTCCAAACATTTTAAAGTCCATCATTCTACAGTGAGAAAGATTATTCACAAGTGGAAAACATTCAAGACAGCTGTCAATCTTCCCAGGAGTGGACTTCCCAGCAAATTCATCCCAAGGTCAGACCATGCAATGCTCAGAGAATATGCAAAAATAAAAAACAAGAGTTACATCTTAGACTCTACAGGCCTCAGTTAGCATGTTAAATGTTAAAGTTCATGACAGTACAATTAGAAAAAGACTGAACAAGTAAGGTTTGTATGGAAGGGTTACCAGGAGAAAGCCTCTTCACTCTAAAAAGAACATGGCAGCATGGCTTAGATTTGCAAAGTTGCATCTAAATAAACCACAAGACTTCTGGAACAATGTCCTTTGGTCATACGAGACCAAAGTGGAGATGTTTGGCCGAAATGCACAGCAACACGTTTGGCGAAAAGCAAACAAAGCATATAACCCCAACACCTCCTACCAACTGTCAAGCACGGTGGTGGAGGGGTGATGATTTGGGCTTGTTTTGCAGCCACGGGACATGAGCACCTTCCAGTCATTGAGTCAACCATGAATTCCTCTGAAGCAACATTGAAAAAAAGAGTGGGCCCAAAACGATTCCATAGGACAAAATTAGGAAAAGCCAGCACTGTCTTCGTTAAAAATCCAAAGTTTTATTCAAGTCAATTTAAAAATTCTAACAGCATCAGGAAAGCATTCAGTCTGACGTGTTTCGGCCTGAGGCCTTACTCATAGACATATTAAAAGTTAGGAACACAGTTAAAATATATACCTGACACTGATTTGCTATTGGTTAACCATACATCATGTGTGTGAACCTTACTAATTAACCCATGATTCTTCAATTTGCAAGATAGTATATATGTACAAAAAATGTGTTTGGAAAAAGCTATTAATCAACAAATAATACTTACATATTGAATAATAAATAATTTGAGCACAAAACATCAAATAATAAATAAATAATTTAAGTGCAATACAAAATACAGAATATGGTATAATGCAGTAGATAACGGTCACTTAGATAGAATCTTTGATGATAAAACAAAGATAATTCATAAGAAAACTCATACCTATAAAGGATTATTGACTAAATCCTTCTACTTAATATTTTTAGTAAGTTTAAATAATTCTAGTGCAGGTGCTGAATGAGTAAATCAGCTTATCAGTATGCATAATCGTATTTCTGATTTTTAGATAAACAGAATACAAAATATAAACTTGCATATAAAAATAGAATATAGATATGGGTGTGATAATATCAGGTATGAACATAAAAAATTAACATTGGTTTGTCAATAACTGATATTGTAATGGTACTTAAATGAATCCTCACTTAGTCCAAAGTTCAGTGAATAGACTTGTCACATTTTTATAACATTAATGCTCATGACAAAATATCAAGATATCAAGTTATCATCAAATTGTTTTTGAAATACATAGTAGCATTTAGAGAAAAGAAGCATAGTAAGCACATTATGTGCTCCATTCTCTATCTACGGCCCTTGGGTCAAGTGCTGAATTGAAGTTCATTTTAAATCATCTAAACAATTGTTGCTAATAGAGTACTGGTTATTATGCCCCCTAAAGAATTGTTTCAAATTCATATATGTATACATGTAGCTTTAAATATTATATGCACGTGACTGTTAATGATATCAAGCAAAGGGTCTTTATCATATCAAGTTGTATTTTTAATTTCCATCTTTCCCTAGTGGATAGCTTCTGCACTGCTTAGTGGAAATTATTATTATAATTACTTACAGTATTAAGCATCAATGAAGCTTAAGCACTATACTGTGTTTGGGGTAGGGATTTATTCCATCATGTCCATACCCATCAACAAGATTTATTTAGGGTCTTAATCATTCCCAAAAGTTAATTATATCAAAGATTTAGTTGTAACCGTTAGGAATCCGGGTTGCCAGGGAGAAGATCCAAAAAGCCTATCTTTTAAACAATAGCTTGTTCAGATCACCACCTCTTTTTTATTTTATTTTTTTATTTTTTCAATAATCATCCATTTGAAAGTGGAATTGAAACTAGCATGTTCCTGAATAAAGTGCTTAGCCAATTCTGAGCGTGCATCAGATATTTTAATATCTGAGAGGTCCTGTCGGATCATCTCCCTGGCCTCGCTGGATGTACAACCCACGTACTGTTTCACAGAGCAAGTGCACCATGCCATTTAAATGACAAATTTCGCTCTACAATTTACGCAATTTTCAACTTTATATTCTTTATCTGTCACATTGGATTTAAATATATCCCCTCATTGTATGAAACTGCATGGGATACAAGGGCCAAATCCACATCTATGCATCCCTTTTGAGGAAAGCCATGAGCTATTAGAATCAAGTGGCAAATCACTTGGTGATAAAATATTACCTAGAATGATGCCTCGTCTGTATAAAAATCTACATCCTCTTTTAGTCACCTGTGCTAGACCATCATCTGCTGCAAGCATGGGTAGATGTTTCTTAATGACCTTACATATATCATTGTAATCTAAAATTATTTATTAATTATTTGATGTTTTGTGCTCAAATTATTTATTATTCAATGTATAAGTATCATTTTGTGATTAATAGCTTTTCCAAACATATTCTTTGTACATATATACTATCTTGCTAATTGGAGAGTCATGGGTTAATTAGTAAGGTTCACACACTCAGTCACAAATTGTATGGTTAACCAATAGAAAATCAGTGTCAGGTATATATTTTAACTGTGTTCTTAACTTTTAATATGTCTATGAGTAAGGCCTCAGGCCGAAACATGTAAGTGAATGCTTTCCTGATGCTGTTTGAATTTTTAAATTGACTTGAAAAAAAACATAAATTATGCTTACCAGATAATTTAATTTCCTTCTGTATAAGGAGAGTCCACAGCTTCATTCCTTACTGTTGGGAAATACTGAACCTGGCCCACCAGGAGGAGGCAAAGACACCCCAGCCAAAGGCTTAAATACCTCTCCCACTTACCCCATCCCCCAGTCATTCTGCCGAGGGAACAAGGAACAGTAGGAGAAATATCAGGGTATAAAAGGTGCCAGAAGAAAAATATAATTTAGTGGGCCGCCCATCGGAGAACACAGGTGGGGGCCGTGGGCTCTCCTTATACAGAAGGAAATTAAATTATCTGGTAAGCATAATTTATGTTTTCCTTCTTAATATAAGAAGAGTTCACGGCTTCATTCCTTACTTTTGGGAAACTTATACCCAAGCTTTAGAAAACAGTGAATGAAAACGGGAGGGACAAAAATAGAGGTGGACCCTAATCTGAGGGTACCACAGCCTACAAAACCTTTCTCCCGAATGCTGCTTCAAACTTGTAAAATTTAGAAAAAGTGTGCAAACAGGATCAGGTCAGTCGCCTTACAAATCTGATCCATAGAGGCCTCATTCTTAAAGGCCCAAGAGGAAGCCACTGCTCTAGTAGAATGAGCCGGAATTATCTGAGGAGGCTTGTGTCCCACTGTCTCATAAGCCAAGCGGATAACATTCCTTAACCAAAAGGCCAAGGAAGTCGCAGAAATCCTCTGCCCCCTAGGCTTCCCAGAATAGGCAACAACAAGGAAGGCGTTTGTCTAAAATCCTTAGTAGCCCGAAGATAGAACTTCAAGGCTCGAAACACGTCCAAATTATGAAGCAAACATTCCTTCAAAGAAGAAGGATTAGGACACAAAGAAGGAACCACAATCTCTTGATTGATGTTGCGGTCTGACACGACCTTAGGGAGAAACCCTAACTTAGTACGTAGGACAGCCTTATCAGAATGGAACACCAGATAAGGAGGCTCACATTGCAAGGCGGCAATCTCAGATACTCTGCGCACAGAAGCAATAGCCAGTAGAAAAAGAACCTTCCAGGATAACAACTTAATGTCAATTTCATACATTGGCTCAAACAGAGCCCGCTGGCAAAACCTTAAGAACAAGGCTCAGACTACAGGGAGGAGTCTTAGATCTTAACACAGGCATGATCCTAATCAGAGCCTTAACAAAAGACTGTACATATGGAAGCTTCGAGAGCCTCTTGTGCAGTAAAAAAGACAGGGCCGAAATCTGTCCCCTCAGGGAACTGGTAGAAAGACTCTTCTCCAGTCCATCTTGGAGAAATGATAGGATCCCAGCAACCTTAACTTTATTCCAGGGGAATCTACACTCTTCACACCAGAATAAATAGGTTCTCCACACCTTATAATAGATGCGACGAGTAACCAGCTTATAAGCTTGAATGAGAGTATTAATAACTCTCTCAAAAAAATCTCTCTTGGCTAGGACTAAGCGTTTAATCTCCATGCAGTCAGCCTCAGAGGATCTAAATTTTAATGAACAAAAGGTCCTTATTCCAGCAGATCCCTGCGACAAGGTAACTTCCATGGAGGAGAAGATGACATCCATGAGGTCTATTTCTGGCGTCCCCCACCTGTAGCATATCTCCGCAAACACTTCGGGATGGAGAGACCATTCCCCCCGGATGAAAGGATTGTCTGCTGACAAAATCAGCTTCCCAGTTGTCCACACCCGGAATGAGGATCGCTGACAGATACTTTCCTCATTGCTAGGGAGCTCCTCGTTCCACCCTGATAGTTGATGTAAGCCACCAAGGTTATATTATCTGATTGGAATCTAATAAACCGGGACGAACCCAGAAGAAGCCAAGCCTTCAGAGCAATGAAGATTGCTCGAAGTTCCAGAATGTTGATCGGGAGGGAGAGTTCCTCCTGAGACCACAGGCCCTGTGCCTTCCTGGCACCCAAAGCAGCTCCCCATCCTGATAGACTTGCGTCTTTAGTCACAATCTCCCAGGATGGTCTTAGAAAGGATGTCCCTCGGGACAGATGATCTGGATAGAGCCACCAAGAGAGCAATTCGCTCGACCGGTTGTCCAGGGCAATCTGTTGAGACAGATCCGAATGATTGTCGTTCCACTGCCTCAGCATGCACAGCTGTAACGGTCTCAGACGGAACCTGGCAAAGGGAATTATGTCCATGCTGGACACCATGAGACCAATTACCTCCATATACTGAGCCACAGATGGCCTTTTGAAGGTCTGGAGGGCAAGACATGCCAAAGCTAGCTTGCAACGTCTCAGGGCTGTTAGAAATATCCTCATGGATTTGGAGTCTATTATAGTACCCAGGAATTTTACCCTGGTGCTTGGAATCAGAGAACTCTTTTCTAAGTTTATCTTTCCTCCATGAGATTGAAGAAGAGAGAGAAGAGATACCGAATAGTCCTTCGCCAGACGAAAAGATGGTGCTTGTACCAGAATATCGTTCAAGTAGGGAGCTACTGCTATACTCCGGGTTCTGGCAATGGCCAGAAGAGGCTCTAGAACCATTGTAAAGATTCTTGGAGCAGTAGCTAGACCAAACAGAAGTGCAATGAACTGGATGTGCTGGTCCAGGAACGCAAACCTTAGCAACTGGAAGTGATACTTGTGGATTGGCACATGAAGGTAAGCATCCTTCAGATCTATAGTGGTTATGAACTGTCCTTCCTGAACTAGAGGAAAGATGGACCTTATTGTTTCCATCTTGAATGAGGGGACATTTAGAAACTTGCTTAACCATTTCAGGTCCGGAATCGGGCGGAAAGTTCCCTCCTTCTTTGGGACCACAAACAGGTTTGAATAGTATCCCAAATCTCTTTCTTCGATAGGAACCGGGACAATGACCCCTAGGGAGGACATATCCCACACGCATCCCAGAAAGGCTTTCCTCTTTTCTGGCTTTGAAGACAGGCTTGAAAGGAGAAATCTGCCCTTGGGTGGTTGAGATTTGAAACCTATCTTGTATCCCTGAGCTATGACCTCCAGGACCCATGGATCCTGCACGTCCCTGAACCAAGCATCTGAAAACAGCGACAGTCTGCCCCATAAACGATCCAGCGCCAGATCAGGGGCCACCCCTTTGAGCCGACTTGGTCTTGGCAGGCTTCTTGCTCTGCTTGTATTTATTCCAGGATTGAGCCAGCTTCCAAGTACTCTTGGCTTGCTTGGGCTTAGAGGAGGACTGTTGTCGTTGGGATTTCTCAGAACAAAAATTAGAGCCTTGTCCCTTAGACTTGTTCTTTTTATCATGCGGTAAGAAGGCACAATTGTCCCCTGTAACCGTCGAGATAACGAAGTTCAGGCCTGGACCAAATAAAAAAATTTCTCTTAAAAGGAAGGGATAGGAGTCTAGACTTAGAAGTCATATCCGCAGACCAGGATTTCAACCAGAGTGCCCGACGGGTCTGCACTGAAAACCCCGAAATCTTAGCATTTAGGCGAATGATCTGCATGTTTGCATTACAGATAAAAGAATTAGCAATTCTCAAGGCCTTAATTCTTTCTTGGATAACGTCGAGGGGACCCTTCACCTCGATCAAATCCGATAAGGAGTCGCACCAGTAGGCTGCAGCTCCAGCAACTGAGGCAACAGCCGCTGCCGGTTGAAACAAGTATCCTGAAACATTTTTCTGAGAAAAGTTTCTATCTTCTTATACATCGGCTCTCTGAACGACGAACTATTCTCAAGTGGGATAGTAGTAGGTTTAGCCAGTGTGGAGATAGCACCATCCACCTTAGGGACGGAACCCCACAACTCCAATTGAGAGTCCGGGACCGGGAATCATTTTTTAAAGAAAGACGAAGGGGAAAAGGAAGATCCAATTCTATCCCACTCATTCTTAAAGGGACACGGAACCCAATTTTTTTCTTTTGTGATTCAGATAGAGCATGCAATTTTAAGCAACTTTCTAATTTACTTCTATTATCAATTTTTCTTCGTTCTCTTGCTATCTTTATTTTAAATAAAAGCCATCTATGCTTTTGTGGGTTAAGAACTCTGGACAGCACTTTTTGATTGGTGGATGGATTTTTTTCCACCAATCAACAAGGACAACCCAGGTTGTTCACCAAAATGGGCCGGCATCTAAACTTAGATTCTTGCATTTCAAATAAAGATACCAAGAGAATAAAGAAAATTTGATAATAGGAGTAAATTAGGAAGTTGCTTAAAAATTCATGCTCTATCTGAATCACAAAAGAAAATGTTTGGGTTCAGTGTCCCTTTAACAATGTTCACCATTTTTATGGCACTAACCTGTCCGCGTAAACTCAGTCTAATTTAGGGATCAACGGTTCATCAGGCAGCTTGGCCTCTGGAAGCTCTAATGTAGACAGTACTTCCTTTAGATGAAAACGTAATTGTTCAATCAAATCTAAAGGCTGGTTCCTCCGCAGCAGGAGGCCTAAAGGTAGCAGACACTGATCCAAAAAGTTCACCCTCTAAAGACTCAGATTGTGACCCATCCTTGGATAATGAAAAAAACAGATAAATCCAATAAATCACTTGATGACCCCTGGACAGGAGAGCTACGTATAACCTTTCTCTTGCGCTTGGCTGGGCAAGGTAAAGAACTAAGAGCCTCAGACACCGTCGTTTTTAACTGCTGGTAAAGTCTGATGGTAAAAGGCTCCCTCCAGATGGAGGATCAGGCATGCAACGGGAAGCTGCATGTGATGAGGGAGATGACTGATGGGTATGCACCTCACGGGACAGCGAGTCCTCAGAGATGGACAGCTCAGTGGTACTAAAGGGGTTAACCTTCTTAGACATGTGGAGCATAGTTGAGAGGGTGGGCATACCAAGGCCTCCTCACAATATAAACAGGTATTACTATTTGGAATAGAGGGAGTACCCTCAAGAATATCAGAATCCTCCATAGCTTGTGCTAATGACAGTAGGACACAGAATAAAAATGATCTTTCTATTTCTCACAAAAATGGCACCTTTATACTCCCAATGGCTGGGGCACTCACCACCTCCTAGACCCAGGCAAACAGAGAAAAAAATGTCTTCTCCGACAGCTAGCTCGGTCAGGAAAGAGGAAATGAAAGTGTGACCACTCCCGGTCACGTAGTGCACAAGGCAGGACTGCCCCTGCTATGAGAAAAAGTGCGCCTACAAGCTGTGCAGCGTTCAAAGTGAAAGTAAAAACCTGTGTGTTCCCGCCACCTAACAAACAGTCTATGCCCAATGAAATCTCACACATAAAGCAGCATAAAATCAAAAACATCACATTTGATTAATCCCCACTGTTCAATAACCTCCCTCAGGAGATATTAACCCACAATTCTATTAAGCTAAACGGAGTCAAACAGTGACCCTGTCTTCAAGCGTTTTCAACATATGTAAAAATTTAAACAATCTTACCAGAATCCATGCTGTGGAACAGAAACACAGCCTCTCAAGTGTGACAGTCTTGTAGCATCGCTCCTGACATGGACTTGAGCGAAGGAAAAGCAGGCAGTGAAACTCGTCAACACTGATTGCTTAAGGAGCTGTTAGCAGGCAGTATGGATGGGTTCGCAGAAAGACTCTCCCTGCATCTTCAGACTCTAACTTTCATCAATGCTCTCACTGAGAGGCTGACAAGACTACTTAAAACTCCATTGTCATATCAAAGGGCAGATACCCCTCCTAAGGAATAACTCCAAAATCTTCTGACACTTCTCTGCCATCCTCCTGTGACGAAAGGCAAAGAATAACTGGGGGGATAAAAAAAGTGGAAGAGGTATTTAAGCCTTTGGCTGGAGTGTTTTTGCCTCCTCCTGGCGGCCAGGTTCAGTATTTCCCAACAGTAAGGAATGAAGCCGTGGACTCTCCTTATATTAAGAAGGAAACTTTGGATTTTTAACGAAGACAGTGCTGACTTTTCCTAATTTTGTCATATATATATATATATATATATATATATATCTATATATATATATATATATACACATACACACACATATACACTCACCGGCCACTTTATTACGTTCACATGTTCAATTGCTTGGTAACACCACATGGCAGGAACTCAATGCGTTTAAACATCTAGATGTGGTGAAGACGACTTGCTGAAGTTCAAACTGAGCATCAGAATGGTTAAGAAAGGGGATTTGTGACTTTGAATGTGGCATGGTTGTTGGTGTCAGACGGGCTGGTCTGAGTATTTAAAAACTGCTGATCTACTGGGATTTTCAGGCACAAACTATCTCTAGGGATTACAGAGAATGGTCCAAAAAAGAGAAAATATCCAGTTAGTGGCAATTGTGTGGACAACAATGCCTTGTTGATGTTAGAGGTCTGAGGAGAATTGGCAGACTGGTTTGAGATGGTGGAAAGGCAACAGTAACTCAAATAACCACTAGTTACAACCAAGGTATGCAGAATACCATCTCTAAATGCACAACACGTGGAACCTTTAAGCAGATGGGCTACAGCAGAAGAAGGCCAAACCTGGTGCCACTCCTGTCAGCTAAGAACAGGAAACTGAGGATACAATTTGCACAGGCTCATCAAAATTGGACAATCGAAGATAGAAAAAATTGTCTGGTCTGATGAGTCTCGATATCAGCTGCAAAATTCAGATGGTAGGGTCAGAATTTGGCATAAACAACATGAAAGCATAGAGTCATCCTGACTTGTATCAACGGTTCAGGCGTGTGGTGGTATAATGGTGTGGGGGATATTTTCTTGGCATACTTTGGGTCCCTTAGTACCAATTGAACATTGTTTAAACGCCACGGGCTACCTGAGAATTGTTGCTAACAATGTCCATTGCTTTATGACTACAGTGTACCCATCTTCTGATGGCTACTTCCAGCAGGATAATGCACCATGTCACAAAGCTCAAATCATCTCAAACTGGTTTCTTGAACATGACAATGAGTTCACTGTACTCCAATGGCCTCCACAGTCACCAGATCTCAATCCAATAGAGTACCTTTGGGATGTGGTGGAACGGGAGATTTGCATCATGGATGTGCTGACGACAAATCTGCAGCAACTGTGTGATGCTATCATGTCAATATGGACCAAAATCTCTGAGGAATGTTTCCAACACCTTGTTGAATCTATGCCACTGATAATTAAGGCAGTTCTGAAGGCAAAATATACCCACACATATTATATACCGTTTTTTCGCCATTAAATTGACTTTATCAAGATACCATTATTTTCATCATATCTTATAATTTACTATAAAAAAAATTATAAAATATGAGGAAAAATTGGAAAAAAACACACTTTTTCTTACTTTGACCCCCAAAATCTGTTGCAAATCTACAACCACCAAAAAACACCCATGCTAAATAGCTTCCAAATTTTGTCCTGAATTTAGAAATACCCAAAGTTTACATGTTCTTTGCTTTTTTTGCAAGTTATAGGGCCATAAATACAAGTAGCACTTTGCTATTTCCAAACCACTTTTTTTCAAAATTAGCGCTAGTTACATTGGAACAATGATATCTGTCAGGAATCCCTGAATATCCCTTGACATGTAAATATTTTTTTTTAGAAGACATCCCAAAGTATTGATCTAGGCCCATTTTGGTATATTTTATGCCACCATTTCACCGCTAAATGCGATCAAATAAAAAAAATCGTTCACTTTTTTACAAATTTTTTCACAAACTTTAGGTTTCTCACTGAAATTATTGTCAGGTTTCATTCTGGTGTATATACCTTTAACTTCTGATTGACCTATCACATACACACACCCCCTTTATAACACCTGCTACAACGACTCTCTTTGCTTAGTAATTTGATTGAACTGCCTGAGTAGTATCTCCTTAGCTAAGCTCCGAGATTTCCACTAATCTTCTAACAAATTAAGTAGAATCTCTAATCTTCCTGAAGTGATTCTACTACTCTCTCCTTTACTAACTCCGCTTGCTTCTAACAGCGTTAAACAGTGCTTCTGCAATTCTGTTACCATCTGACTCCTTTGCAGTCTGCCTACATTGGAAGCCTGAGTGTCATATCGGAACACCCTCTCATCTCTAAAGAGTCTAACTTTGAGAATTCTTCAGTAAGAACTGTTATATTTACCTCACTACAGACAAAGACCAGCTTTAACCTAACGCTTAACTTTTACAGAGCTCTGTACCTTACATCGGCATTCAGCCGCTCCCGGTGCTCTGACGTCAGACGCCACTTTCAGCTCTCAGGATACACCGGAAGAGAGTCCTAACTCCACCGCAAGGAACTCTATTGAAGCAGTGCTCTCCGGTAAGAAAACTGAACTACATTCAAGGTACAGCTACCTCATTTGTTTACAGTGAATTACGCTATCTCATACTGGTTGTTATTCAAGTAGTTAAGCATCTTCTGTCTGTTATCTACTGTTACGCTCTGCTACTCTGAAACAAAGTCTGCTTGCTGCTTGTGCCTTAACTCTTATCATACTAATATCGAAGGCTACTCTTCATTATATGAACTTTTCTCTCTGGCTATTTGCGGACTGTTTGCACTCCATTGCACATTATTCATGTAACAAATATAACTTGAATTGCTGTTGCATTTTGTCCTTGTTCTCCTAGTATCTTTTGTTTTGCTGAAGTTACTTAACTGCTGAATCTTCTACTTACTCTTAAAAGCTAGAAGTGACTTTATACATACTCATTGTTATTCCTTATCTTATGAAGCAAATAAGATAAGTTAATTTTTTCTTATTATTTCTGAATCATTTCAGTCCTAATCTTTTATAACTCTTGATGTATGTTTATAATAAATACACCTATTGTAATAGCTAATACTTCCCTATAGTATTAGAATATCACTAGGTGTAACAAATATATATATTCCTCTAATATTTAAGGGGAACTGAAGGAGAACAGTTACATATTACTAAGCCTTAAAATATAAGAATGGAACAACCAGATCTCCCACAGGTTGTCTATGATATGTCACAAAAAATGGATCAGATGGGAAAAGCCATCTTAGAATTGCAAAGGGAAAACCTAGTGATGAGGGGACTTATAAAAGATTCCAAAGAACAATATTCTAGCTCTCTAGAACCTCAAGTCTGTGTACCAGAGTTATTCTCTGGGGATAGAAGATCATATAGACAATTCAAAAACGCATGTGGTCTGCTATACAATTTAAAACCCCGAACCTATCCTAGCGACCGGGTGAAAGTGTTAACCACCATATCCTATTTACGGTCTGAACCTAGGATTTGGGCGGATCAATTGTGTGAAGCTGACTCACCTATACTTAACTCCTTAAGTGACTTTTTCCAAGCCATGGATGAGTTGTACTCTGATACAGATATCCAACTTTCTGCAGAATTAAAAATGAGACAACTAAAACAAGGAAAAAGGCCCGTTGAAGAATATATAACGGAATTTAAGTTATATGCCACAGATTCTTCTTGGAGTAGAGTTTCACTACAAAATCAATTTAGACTTGGGCTTTCGGAAAGCCTAAAGGATGAGCTTGCACGCACTGAAATGCCAGACACTCTTGAAGCACTAATGAGATTAGCAACTCAAATAGATCGCCGAATCAGAGAGAGAAAAGCAGAACGCTACCATACCGATTCTCAGTTTAAACCACAACCCACAGTTCATCTCAAACAACCTGGGGCTTCAACAGAAAAAGTCACCCCTATGGAGATTGGCATCTTGAGAGGACCTTTAACTACTGATGAAAGATCACGTCGCAGAGCCCAGCGCCTCTGTATGTACTGTGCCGATCCCAACCACACAGTCCCTGACTGTCCTATTCTACGCAAGAACAAAAAGCGTAAGTTTACTTTCATACATAAATCAGATCCTTATGAAACTTCTCAAACTTACTGTGACTTATCTCTTTTTATACAGTGGGACCATAAGAGGGTGAACGTTAAAGCAATAATAGACTCCGGAACATCAGGCAACTTTATGGATGTCAATTTTGTTCACCTCAATAAAATACCTGTTGTGAAAAAATTATCGCCTGTGTTTCTCAGAGTTATTGATGGGTCCACTCTCACCACTGGACCTATTACTCAACAAACTATACCCCTTTTAACTACTACTGAGTCAGGGCATACTGAGTTTGTTGTTTTTGATATAATTCCATCACCCCATTTCCCTCTTGTCTTAGGTTTAAACTGGCTACAGTTACATAATCCTGAAATCAATTGGCAAGATCTACACGTAAGCTTTTCCTCTCCTTTCTGTAGAAATACATGTTACCCACAACAAGACATATTACTCATAAAGTCCAAGACTTCACCTTTACCTTTAGTTTACAGTGATTTTACTGATGTATTTAGTAAGGTAGAAGCAGAGACTCTTCCACCTCATCGGATTTACGACTGTCCGATAGAATTAATTCCTGGTTCTTCTCTTCCAGTAGGTCATCTATATCCATTAAGCCAACCTGAGCTTAACCATCTAAAAGAGTACCTCTCTGAAAATTTACGCAAAGGTTTTATACGATCTTCTACATCTCCTACAGCAGCCGGAATGTTTTTTGTCACAAATAAAGACAAAACACTGAGACCAATAATTGATTACCGGGAATTAAATAAATGCACAGTAAAAAAACGTTACCCTTTACCCCTAATTCCAGAATTAATTGAAAGATTAACCGATGCAAAAATTTTCTCAAAACTTGATCTTAGAGGTGCGTATAATCTCATTCGCATACGTCAAGGGGATGAATGGCTCACCGCATTCAGGACCAGATATGGTCTTTTTGAATACTTAGTGATGCCATTCGGTCTTTGTAATGCCCCTGCCACGTTCCAGCATTTCATTAATGACATCTTCAGAGATTTGTTGGACGTGTGTATGGTGGTATACCTCGATGATATTTTAATCTATTCAAAAACTGAAGAGGAACATATTAAACACGTTAGATGGGTGTTAGCAAGGCTGAGAGTCCACAAGCTGTATGCAAAACCAGAGAAATGTTCATTTCATGACACCACCATATCGTTTCTAGGTTATACTATTTCCCCCTCTGGTATACAAATGCAGACTGAAAAGGTTGAAGCTGTAAAAGATTGGCCTACACCTACTAACAAAAAGGAATTGCAGAGATTCCTGGGATTCTCGAATTATTATCGAAAATTTATTAAGGGATTCTCAGAGATCGTCAAACCACTCACACAACTAACCGGAACTAGTCTGCCTTTTAAATGGACTCAAAGTCACACTAAAGTCTTTGAACAACTGAAGAGTTCGTTCACGTCTGCTCCTATTCTGAAGTTTCCTGATGTGAATCTACCCTACATTCTGGAGGTTGATTCCTCAGATCATTCTATCGGTGCAGTACTCTCTCAACAAAAAACTACCAGAGATCCCTTACACCCTGTTTCTTTCTTCTCTAAAGCAATGAGTCCAGCGGAGAGGAACTACACCATAGGTGATAAAGAGTTACTTGCCATCCGTAAGTCATTGGAATTCTGGAGACATCTATTGGAAGGGGCTTTGCATCCCATTGTGATTTTCACGGATCACAAAAATTTACAATACTTACAAAACAATAAAACCCTTTCAAGTAGACAAGTACGTTGGTCACTATACTTTTCTAGATTTGATTTCCAGATACTCTATCGTCCCGCCAATAAGAATGGTAAAGCTGACGCACTTTCTAGGCAAGATTTTGATTTACCTGAAGTACAAAACCCAACAACTATCATTCCTACGAATAGATTCCTTGGTTTTACTACTACTTTTCTCAAAGAAGTAAAGAAAAATTCTACCCAACCACCATCCTTTAGGAATAAAAATCTATCCCAGAAGGATGGTATCTATTATTTTAAAAACAAGATGTATATCCCATCTAAATTGAGGAATCACATAATAGAACAACATCATGATTCCCCATTAGCCGGACATCCAGGTGTATCTCGCACTTTGGATTTACTGTCTAGGAAATATTGGTGGCCTAAAATGTTTTCTTCAGTGCTTGATTATGTTAAGTCTTGTGTCACTTGTCAAGTATCTAAAATAGAAAAAAAATCTCCTTATGGCTTGCTGATGCCAATTCCTACCGCAGAGGCTCCCTGGCAACAGATTAGTCTGGATTTTATTGTTGAATTGCCACCATCAAATACTTATACCACTATAGTAGTTGTTATTGATACCTTCACTAAAATGGCACACTTCTTGCCATTTCACAAATTACCAACTTCTTCTGAAACGGCTACATTGTTCATCAACAACATAATCAAATTGCATGGCATCCCAAAAACAATAATTTCTGACAGAGGATCTCAATTCACCTCTCGTTTTTGGAGAAACTTATGTCTTTCCCTGAAGATTGACCATCATTATACAACATCTTTCCATCCACAAGCTAATGGACAAGTTGAAAGATTAAATCAGTGGTTGGATGAATATTTAAGATGTTTCTGTTCTTATCAACAACATGAGTGGCATAAGTTCTTAGCACTCGCAGAATTTGCATACAACAATTTAACCAATTCCTCAACAAAACTTACACCTTTCTATGCCAACTATGCTTATCATCCTAATTTTGATTCACTTCTAAGCACTCCTTCCGTTTCTCCGACAGTGGATGAGTTAAACAATGCGATCCTTGACAATTTCAGGTTCCTCAAGGACAACATCATGAAGGCACAAGCAACTCAAAAACACTTCTATGATTTACGTCATAGAAAACCTCCTTTGTACAAGATTGGTGATAAAGTTTGGTTATCCACCAAAAACCTTCGGATACAAGTTCCTAGCAAAAAACTTACCCAAAAGTTCTGTGGTCCCTTTTCGATTTCACGAATCGTTAATGAGAATGCAGTCACCTTGCTTCTACCTGATACTCTAAAAATTCATCCTACCTTCCATGTATCACTACTCAAGCCGTACTTTCCAACCAGAACCTCTCTTCCCCTTGTTCCGTCACACTTAAACTCAGAAGGTTCAGAAGTTTATGAAGTACATTCTATACTTGATTCCAGATTCCATAATGGAACGTTACAATACTTAGTTCGCTGGAAAGATTTTTCTGAAGAGGAAGACAGTTGGGAGCCCTCCTCTAATCTCCGAGCTCCTCGTTTGGTGGCCCAATTTCACCGACGCTTTCCTGATCGTCCACGGCCTCAAGCTGTGGGACAGCTTGCCTGAGGAGGGGGTCCTGTCAGGTTTCATTCTGGTGTATATACCTTTAACTTCTGATTGACCTATCACATACACACACCCCCTTTATAACACCTGCTACAACGACTCTCTTTGCTTAGTAATTTGATTGAACTGCCTGAGTAGTATCTCCTTAGCTAAGCTCCGAGATTTCCACTAATCTTCTAACAAATTAAGTAGAATCTCTAATCTTCCTGAAGTGATTCTACCACTCTCTCCTTTACTAACTCCGCTTGCTTCTAACAGCGTTAAACAGTGCTTCTGCAATTCTGTTACCATCTGACTCCTTTGCAGTCTGCCTACATTGGAAGCCTGAGTGTCATATCGGAACACCCTCTCATCTCTAAAGAGTCTAACTTTGAGAATTCTTCAGTAAGAACTGTTATATTTACCTCACTACAGACAAAGACCAGCTTTAACCTAACGCTTAACTTTTACAGAGCTCTGTACCTTACATCGGCATTCAGCCGCTCCCGGTGCTCTGACGTCAGACGCCACTTTCAGCTCTCAGGATACACCGGAAGAGAGTCCTAACTCCACCTCAAGGAACTCTATTGAAGCAGTGCTCTCCGGTAAGAAAACTGAACTACATTCAAGGTACAGCTACCTCATTTGTTTACAGTGAATTACGCTATCTCATACTGGTTGTTATTCAAGTAGTTAAGCATCTTCTGTCTGTTATCTGCTGTTACGCTCTGCTACTCTGAAACAAAGTCTGCTTGCTGCTTGTGCCTTAACTCTTATCATACTAATATCGAAGGCTACTCTTCATTATATGAACTTTTCTCTCTGGCTACTTGCGGACTGTTTGCACTCCATTGCACATTATTCCTGTAACAAATATAACTTGAATTGCTGTTGCATTTTGTCCTTGTTCTCCTAGTATCTTTTGTTTTGCTGAAGTTACTTAACTGCTGAATCTTCTACTTACTCTTAAAATCTAGAAGTGACTTTATACATACTCATTGTTATTCCTTATCTTATGAAGCAAATAAGATAAGTTAATTTTTTCTTATTATTTCTGAATCATTTCAGTCCTAATCTTTTATAACTCTTGATGTATGTTTATAATAAATACACCTATTGTAATAGCTAATACTTCCCTATAGTATTAGAATATCACTAGGTGTAACAAATATATATGTTCCTCTAATATTTAAGGGGAACTGAAGGAGAACAGTTACAATTATTTACAAACAGCTTGTGCAATTATGGCATGATTGATTGTAAATTTTTCTCTGGGATCCCCTTTGTTCAGAAATAGCAGACATATATGGCTTTGGCGTTGCTTTTTGGTAATTATAAGGCTGCTAAATGCCACTGTGCACCACACATGTATTATGTCCAGAAGTGAAGGGGTTAATCAGGGAGCATGTAGGGAGCTTTTTGGGGTAATTTTAGCTTTAGTCTAGTAGACAACCCAAAGTATGGATCTAGGCCCATTATGGTATATTTCATGCCACCATTTCACCGCCAAATGCGATTAAATAAAAAAAAAAGTTACATTTTTCCAAATTTTAGGTTTCTCACTGAAATCATTTACAAACATCTTGTGCAATTATGGCAAAAATGGTTGTAAATGCTTCTCTGGGATCCCCTTTTTTCAGAAATAGCAGACATTTATAGTTTTTGCGTTGCTTTTTGGTAATTAGAAGGAAGCTAAATGACGCTGCGCACCACACGTGTATTATGCCCAGCAGTTCAGGGGTTAATTAGGGAGCTTGTATGGTTAATTTTAGCTTTAGTGTAGTGTAGTAGACAACCCCAAGTATTGATCTAGACCCATTTTGGTATATTTCATGCCACCATTTCACCGCCAAATGCGATCAAATAAAAAAAAATAGTCAACTTTTTCACAAACTTTAGGTTTCCCACTGAAATTATTTACAAACAGTTTGTGCAATTATGGCACAAATGGTTGTAAATGCTTCTCTGGGATCCCCTTTGTTCAAAAATAGCAGACATATATGGCTTTGGAGTTGCTTTTTGGTAATTAGAAGGCCGCTAAATGCCGCTGTGCATCACACGTGTATTATGGCTAGCAGTGAAGGGGTTAATTAGGGAGCTTGTAGGGAGCTTGCAGGGTTAATTTTAGCTTTAGTGTAGAGATCAGTCTCCCATCTGACACATCACACTCCCTGATCCCTCCCAAACAGCTCTCTTCCCTCCCCTACCCCACAATTGTCCCCACCATCTTAAAGGGACAGTCTAGTCCAAAAAAAACTTTCATGATTCAGATAGGGCATGTAATTTTAAACATTTTTCCAATTTACTTTTATCACCAATTTTTCTTTGTTCTCTTGGTATTCTTAATTGAAAGCTTAACCTAGGAGGTTCATATGCTAATTTCTTAGACCTTGAAGGCCACCTCTTACAAATGCATTTTAACAGGTTTTTCACCACTAGAGGGTGTTAGTTCATGTTTTTCATAAAGATAACACTGTGCTCATGCACGTGAAGTTACCTGGGAGCCATCAATGATTGGCTAAACTGCAAGTCTGTCAAAATAACTGAAATAAAGGGGCAGTCTGCAGAGGCTTAGATACAAGATAATCACAGAGGTAAAAAATATATAAATATAACTGTGTTGGTTATGCAAAACTAGGGAATGGGTAAAAAAGGGATTATCTATCTTTTAAAACAATAACAATTCTGGTGTAGACTGTCCCTTTAAGTACTGGCAGAAAGTCTTCCAGTACTAAAATAAAAGGACTCTTTGAATTTCAATAGGTTTTTTTTATAGCATATGCTGCTGTGTAGGATCTCCCCTTATCCCCCAACCTCCCTGACCCCACCGCCAAACAGCTCTCTAACCTCCCCCTCTACCTTCTTGGGAGCCATATTGGGTACTGGCAGCTGTCTGCCAGTACCCAGTTTACAATATAATAGATTTTTTTTTTTTTCTGTAGTGTAGCTTCCCCCCACCAAGACCACCCCCACCTACTCCCAGATCCCTTTTGTTTATTTCAAGGGGCATTCCCTCCCTGCTTTCTCCCACTTACAAAACTTTTTTTTCTGCAGTGTAGCGGTTCCCACCCGCTCCGTCTCCGTGCACGCGCCTGCCCTCTGCCCTCCGCCCCCGTGCGCGCATGTCTATGCGCGCCCCCGGCGATCCCGCCCCTGATCCGCCCCCCTCTCTGCCTTAGAACCCATCGATGGCCGCCCACCCGCCTCCCACTTCAGCTCCCACCCAACAACGAATGCGGAAATCGATGTCCGGTGCAGAGAGGGCCACAGAGTGGCTCTCTCTGCACCGGAGGGGTAAAAATGGTTATTGCAGGATGCCTCGATATCGAGGAATCCTGCAATAACCGGAAAGCAGCTGGAAGCGATCAGGATCTCTTCCAGCTGCTTTCCAGACTGACGATGTACGCCATACGTCCTCGGTCGTTAAGTGTATTTTTAATGAGGACGTATGGCGTACGTCGTCGGTCGTTAAGGGGTCAAAGGAATATGAAATACACATTTTATTTTTTTCATGATTCAGATATAGAACATGCCATTTTAAACAACTTTCTAATTTGCTCCTATTATCAAATGTTCTTCATTCTCTTGGTATCTTTATTTGAAAAAGCAGGAATGTAAGCTTAGGAGCCGGCCAATTTTTTGTGGGTAGATCTCGTTGAGCTGGTCATTTGAAAAGTAGATCCCAACAGAAAAAAGTGTGAGCACCCCTGATCTAACATACCACTAACATTCAGGATCTGATTATAAAAGTGGAAAGTTTATCATCACTTTAAGTTTCGTCCTTCTAGATATATCAGCTGTGAATATATACTCAGACCATAAATTATAAAAAAAACAATATAGTGCAATATTGTAACAACACACTTTACTCCTAAAGTATTAGGAATACAGTGGACTACTACAATATTACACTATATTCTGTTTTCTCTTTTTTTTATATAATTTTTATTGAGGTTTAAGTTCAGGCATACAATGAGTATATATTAATCAAAGAGAACAAGGAGAATAAATGGTTACAGTACAGCTTAGAGGTGTTAAGTACTCCATGATAGCCAACATAAGAATGATACTAATCTTAAACATTCTATATCGCATATTAAGGTTCAAAAGACAAATGTAGTACTTAATATTCATAAAGGATGCCAGACTACTTATAAGCCTTCAAAACAAATTAACCCACTCTTGGACCTCAAATGTTTAAGGGGATAATAACATTAATAGAAGGTATCTTAATGTGGGGAGTGGGTCTCATCTTGTAAACCTTGATTTTATAGTTTATTATTAGATTTGTATAAAATCAATAAAGTAGGTAAGCATAACTAGGGCTCTGCCTGTGGTGTGGATATAGTAGGAAGTTTACAACAGATGCAGTATAATAAGGTGGAGCTGCGCCTTGACCTTGATTCTGTAATGATAAAAGAATCATAGTTAACCTGTGAGACTTTGTAATTATCACAAGAGGAGAGATCTGTTGAGTTGAGCTAGGTGTGGATTGCACATATAAAGTAAAGGAAGACCTTACTGCTGCAAATAAAGAAGTGTATATTTGTTATCTAATTCGCATCCTTTACTTTTACTAAAGCAATCAGCAATAGGCGGAAAAAGTATTAGGAATAATAAAGTGACTGTGGAAAGGGACAGTTAAATACTAATATATATCTATGAATATAGTTTTATCAAGATGTAGCATCTATACCATAGGTTGCAGTGCTGGTAATTGTAGATGTTGGAGCCTTGGTTGGATCCGATAAACACATAGATACTAAAGTAAAAAGGGAACCATCATGCCGCCTCGGCCGATGACAGCATGGTGACATCCCAAATTGTTGGGCTGAACCACTAGAGAGATAAATAGATAAGCATAACTTGATAACTTTAAGATATTCTGGGTTATAGTTGGAAGTGGTTCTATATGTCTATAACTATGTAAACGGGTGGAAGATAGATATATAGATAGGACATGGTTTACAGCAAAAGTTTGACTAAATGCATAGTGGTAGATAATAGAAGGGTCACATGGAATATTGAGGGCCATAAAGTGCAAAACAGACAATGGCATCTATTTATCAAGCCGTCAACTTACTTGCATTCGACGGCACCAATACGCTCGCCTAAGATCGCTGCCGCGGACCTGAATACGTTCCCCAAAATTATCAAAAAAGCTGTCAAAAAGCAGCGCACCAAGTACGGTGCGATGAGCAGCGGACTGTTGTTAACTAACAGTCATCAATCTTGCTGCTCTTCGGCTTTTTTATAGCTTTCTTGGTACCCTGTCACTAAACACCCACACTATACTATACTGTTAACCCCCTAAATCGCCGCTCCCGGACCCCGCCACAACTCTAATAAATGTATTAATCCCTAAACCGCCGCCCCCGGACTCCACCGCAACTCTAATAAATGTATTAACCCCTAAACCACCGCTCACGGACCCCACCGCAACTAAATAAAGTGTTTAACCCCTAAACCGCCGCTCCCGGAGCCCACCGCCACCTACATTATACTTATTAACCCCTAATCTGCCGCCCCCTACATTATATTTATTAACCCCTAATCTGCCCCCCTACACCGCCGCCACCTACATTATATTTATTAATCCATAATCTGCCCCACCTAAACCGCCGCCACCTACCTACATTTATTAACCCCTAATCTGCCGCCCCCAACGTCGCCGCCACTATATTAAATGTATTAACCCCTAAACCTAACCCTAACACCCCCTAACTTAAATATAATTTAAATAAATCTAAATAAATATAACTATCATTAAATAAATTATTCCTATTTAAAACTAAATACCTGTAAAATAAACCCTAAGATAGCTACAATATAACTAATAGTTACATTGTAGCTATCTTAGGGTTTATTTTTATTTTATAGGCAACTTTGTATTTATTTTAACTAGGTAGAATAGTTATTAAAACATAATTTATGCTTACCTGATAAATTTATTTCTCTTGTAGTGTGTTCAGTCCACGGGTCATCCATTACTTATGGGATATATTCTCCTTCCCAACAGGAAGTTGCAAGAGGATCACCCAAGCAGAGCTGCTATATAGCTCCACCCCTCACATGTCATATCCAGTCATTCGACCAAAACAAGACGAGAAAGGAGAAACTATAGGGTGCAGTGGTGACTGGAGTTTTAATTAAAATTTAGAACTGCCTCAAAAAAAGACAGGGCGGGCCGTGGACTGAACACACTACAAGAGAAATAAATTTATCAGGTAAGCATAAATTATGTTTTCTCTTGTTAAGTGTGTTCAGTCCACGGGTCATCCATTACTTATGGGATACCAATACCAAAGCTAAAGTACACGGATGATGGGAGGGACAAGGCAGGAACTTTAAACAGAAGGAACCACTGCCTGTAGAACCTTTCTCCCAAAAACAGCCTCCGAAGAAGCAAAAGTGTCAAATTTGTAAAATTTTGAAAAGGTATGAAGTGAAGACCAAGTTGCAGCCTTGCAAATCTGTTCAACAGAGGCCTCATTCTTAAAGGCCCAGGTGGAAGCCGCAGCTCTAGTGGAATGAGCTGTAATTCTTTCAGGGGGCTGCTGTCCAGCAGTCTCATAGGCTAAACGTATTATGCTACGAAGCCAAAAAGAGAGATAGGTGGCCGAAGCCTTTTGACCTCTCCTCTGTCCAGAATAAACGACAAACAGAGAAGAAGTTTGCAGAAAATCCTTAGTTGCCTGTAAGTAGAACTTCAGGGCACGGACTACGTCCAGATTATGCAAAAGACGTTCCTTCTTTGAAGAAGGGTTAGGACATAATGATGGAACAACAATTTCCTGATTGATATCCCTATTAGAAACAACCTTAAGTAAAAACCCAGGTTTAGTACGCAAAACTACCTTGTCTGAATGAAAAATCAGATAAGGAGAGTCACAATGTAAGGCAGATAACTCAGAGACTCTCTGAGCCGAGGAAATAGCCATCAAAAACAGAACTTTCCAAGATAAAAGCTTAATATCAATGGAATGAAGGGGTTCAAACGGAACACCCTGAAGAACTTTAAGAACCAAGTTTAAGCTCCACGGGGGAGCAACAGTTTTAAACACAGGCTTAATCCTAGCCAAAGCCTGACAAAAAGCCTGGACGTCTGGATTCTCTGCCAGACGTTTGTGAAAAAGAATAGACAGAGCAGAAATCTGTCCCTTTAACGAACTAGCGGATAAACCCTTTTCTAAACCCTCTTGTAGAAAAGACAATATCCTAGGAATCCTAACCTTACTCCATGAGTAACTCTTGGATTCACACCAATGTAAATATTTACGCCATATCTTATGGTAAATTTTTCTGGTAACCGGTTTCCGAGCCTGTATCAATGTATCAATAACCGACTCCGAGAAACCACGCTTTGATAGAATCAAGCGTTCAATCTCCATGCAGTCAGCCTCAGAGAAATTAGGCTTGAATGGTTGAAAGGACCCTGAAGTAGAAGGTCCTGCCTCAGAGGCAGAGACCATGGTGGACAGGACGACATGTCCACTAGGTCTGCATACCAGGTCCTGCGTGGCCACGCAGGCGCTATCAGAATCACCGATGCTCTCTCCTGTTTGATCCTGGCAATCAGACGAGGCAGCAACGGAAACGGTGGGAACACATAAGCCATGTTGAAAACCCAAGGGGCTGCTAGTGCATCTACCAGCACCGCTCCCGGGTCCCTGGACCTGGATCCGTAACAAGGAAGCTTCGCGTTCTGGCGAGAAGCCATGAGATCCAGTTCCAGTTCGCCCCAATGAAGAATCAGTTGAGCAAATACCTCCGGGTGAAGTTCCCACTCCCCCGGGTGAAAGATCTGGCGGCTTAGAAAGTCCGCCTCCCAGTTCTCCACGCCTGGGATGTAGATCGCTGACAGATGGCAAGAGTGAGACTCTGCCCAGCGAATTATCTTTGAGACTTCTAACATCGCTAGGGAACTCCTGGTTCCCCCTTGATGATTGATGTAAGCCACAGTCGTGATGTTGTCCGACTGAAATCTGATGAACCTCAGTGTTGCTAACTGAGGCCAAGCTAGAAGAGCATTGAATATCGCTCTTAATTCCAGAATGTTTATTGGAAGGAGTTTCTCCTCCTGAGTCCATGATCCCTGAGCCTTCAGGGAATTCCAGACTGCGCCCCAGCCTAGAAGGCTGGCATCTGTTGTTACAATCGTCCAATCTGGTCTGCGAAAAGTCATTCCCTTGGACAGATGAATCCGAGACAACCACCAGAGAAGAGAATCTCTGGTCTCCTGGTCCAGATTTAGTAAAGGGGACAGATCTGAGTAATCCCCATTCCACTGACTCAGCATGCATAATTGCAGCGGTCTGAGATGCAGGCGCGCAAATGGCACTATGTCCATTGCCGCGACCATTAAGCCGATTACTTCCATGCACTGAGCTACTGATGGGCTTGGAATGGAATGAAGGACACGGCAAGCATTTAGGATTTTTGATAACCTGGACTCCGTCAGGTAAATCTTCATCTCTACAGAATCTATAAGAGTCCC
The DNA here is from genome assembly GCF_027579735.1 of Bombina bombina. Taxonomy (NCBI): domain Eukaryota; kingdom Metazoa; phylum Chordata; class Amphibia; order Anura; family Bombinatoridae; genus Bombina; species Bombina bombina. The sequence goes on from NC_069502.1 coordinate 588,495,515, forward strand.
TAGAAAGGGAACCCTTGTGAGTGGTAACAGAGAACTCTTTTCCATGTTCACTTTCCACCCATGCGACCTCAGAAATGCTAAAACTATCTCTGTATGAGACTTTGCATTTTGAAAAAAACCCCCCACTAAATTACAGAAAATAATAAACAAAGTACAAGATTTTTAAACTAATTACACCTAATCTAATCCCCCGAACAAAATAAAAAAGCCCCCCCAAAATAAAAAAAGCCCTACCCTACACTAAATTACAAATAGCCCTTAAAGGGGCCTTTTGCGGGGTATTGCCCCAAAGTAATCAGCTCTTTTACCTGTAAAAAAAAAATTACAAACCCCCCAAGATTAAAACCCACCACCCACCACCCACACAACCAACCCTACTCTAAAACCCACCCAATCCCCCCTTAAAAAAACCTAACACTAACCCCTTGAAGATCACCCTACCTTGAGAAGTCTTCACCCAACCGGGGCAAAGTCCTCAACAAAGCCGGCAGAAGTGGTCCTCCAGACGGCAGAAGTGGTCCTCCAGACGGGCAGAAGTCTTCATCCAGGCATCTTCTATCTTCATCTATCCTGCGCGGAGTGGGCCCATCTTCAAGTCATCCGATGCGGAGCATCCTCTTCATCCGGAGTCTTCTTCAACAATGACGGTTCCTTTAAGTGACGTCATCCAAAATGGCGTCCCTTCAATTCCGATTGGCTGATAGAATTCTATCAGCCAATCGGAATGAAGGTAGGAAAAATCCTATTGGCTGATGCAATCAGCCAATAGGATTGAAGTTCAATCCTATTGGCTGATCCAATCAGCCAATAGGATTGAGCTTGAATTCTATTGGCTATAATCATTGTTGAAGAAGACTCCGGATGAAGAGGATGTTCTGCATTGGATGTCTTGAAGATGGACCCACTCCGCGCCAGATAGATGAAGATAGAAGATGCCGCCTGGATGAAGACTTCTGCCCGCCTGAAGGACCACTTCTGCCCGTCTGGAGGATCACTTCTGCCGGCTTTGATGAGGACTTCGGCCCGGTTGGGTCAAGACTTCTCAAGGTAGGGTGATCTTCAAGGGGTTAGTGTTAGGATTTCTTTAAGGGGGGATTGGGTGGGTTTTAGAGTAGGGTTGGTTGTGTGGGTGGTGGGTTTTAATGTTGGGGGGGTTTGTAATTTTTTTTTTTACAGGTAAAAGAGCCGATTATTTGGGGCAATGCCCAGCAAAAGGCCCTTTTAAGGGCTATTTGTAATTTAGTGTAGGGTAGGGCTTTTTTATTTTGGGGGGCTTTTTTATTTTGTTAGGGGGATTAGATTAGGTGCAATTAGTTTAAAAATCTTGTACTTTGTTTATTATTTTCTGTAATTTAGTGGGGGGGTTTTGTACTTTAGATAAAAAAAAATTAATTGTATTTAATTGTATTTAGTTTAGGGAATTTATTTAATTATATTGTAGTGTTAGGTGTAATAGTTACGGTTTATTTTACAGGTATATTTGTATTTATTTTAACTAGTAAGTTATTAAATAGTTAATAACTATTTAATAACTATTCTACCTAGTTAAAATAAATACAAAGTTGCCTGTAAAATAAAAATAAACCCTAAGCTAGCTACAATGTAACTATTAGTTATATTGTAGCTATCTTAGGGTTTATTTTACAGGTAAGTATTTAGTTTTAAATAGGAATAATTTATTTAATGATAGTTAGATTTATTTAAATTATATTTAAGTTAGGGGGTGTTAGGGTTAGACTTAGGTTAAGGGGTTAATACATTTAATATAGTGGGGGCGGCAGATTAGGGGTTAATAAATGTAGGTAGGTGGCGGTGGTGTAGGGGCGGCAGATTAGGGGTTAATAAGTATAATGTAGGTGGCGGTGGACTCCGGGAGTGGCGGTTTAGGGGTTAATAAGTTTATTTAGTTGCGGCGGGGTCCGGGAGCGGCGGGATAGGGGTTAATAACTTTTATTTAGGTGGCGGCGGTGTAGGGACACCAGATTAGGGGTTAAAAAGTATAATGTAGGTGGCGGCGGTGTGGGGGGGGCAGATTAGGGGTGTTTAGACTCGGGGGACATGTTAGGGTGTTAGGTGTAAACGTTCCCATAGGAATCAATGGGATATCGGGCAGCAGCGAACAGAAGCTTTCGCTGCTTTCAGACTCCCATTGATTCCTATTGATTCCTATGGCATCCGCCGCCTCCAGGATTGAAAACCAGGTACGCTGGGCCGGAATAGTGCCGAGCGTACCTGGTAGTTATTTGATAACTAACAAAAGTAGTCAGATTGTGCCGAACTTGCATCTGAACATCTGTAATGACGTAAGCATTGATCTGTGTCGGACTGAGTCCGGCAGATCATACGTTACGTCATAAATTTCTACTTTTGCCGGTTTGTAGGGTTTGATAACTAAGGGGAATCAGGCTTGCCACAAATACGCTGCGGCATTCCAGCGTATTTGCGGTTGATGGCTTGATAAGTAGATGACATTGTGTCATAAAAAATTAAGCCCTAAATAAATAGCTATAGGATCCAATAATAGTCATGTATAGGTTACTAATGCATATTTTGCTGAACTGAGGTAACAGAGAAAACATTCTCAGTATGAAAAACAGAGAACAATAAAGAAACATACAAGTGATTAGTAGCTATTTGGAGTCTTGTTCGTGTAGCTGGTATTACACTTTAACAGCCACTGTGGGTATAGAGGTCCTCTGTGGATCGTCACAGTTTCTATTCATGTTCACTTATGACACCCTAGAGTGGACCGCCAGGGAACCAACTCAAGTGTAGCAAAACTGCACGAAAACGGGTAGTAGAAAATAGAGGTTGCAAACCAAAAGGTTCTCCATGAATCGCCAGCACCTCTTGACGTGGTCATAGAGAGCAGTCTGAGGCGAACTGCCAGGGTCCCAGTTTGAGTGCGGCAAGACTGCATGGGAACGGGTAGTTGGTGAGTGAGGTGCTCGTAGGATCTCCGCTACTCGTGGCTGTATGGATACGCTGATCTGGATGCAGTCTGCTGTTAGGGTCTCCAGTCTCCATCAGGATATGCTTTATAGGTATCTGCTTCGGGGCAAAAGTTGATCGGGTTGAGTCGATAGCTTTTTGATAGGGGTGCGCTGTCAATTATATGGTCCTCTGGAAACATCTCAGTCAGAGTAGGGTGTTGAATAGTGGGATCGAGTACTAGTACTGAACGCAGGTTTACGTGCACTGGTATTACAAAGTGGAGAGCTAATGCTTTTGCTTGCACGTAAGCGATATTTAGCATTCCACTTGTAATCTATCCTTAAGAGTGTATTCCCACTATCTGGTTGTACGCCTGCTTTCCCCTCTATACTGGAGAAATTGGGTCTCTGCCCAGTTAGAGAACCCCATCAATGATGTGTAGATCAGCCCTTCAACATTCAACTCACTAAATTTTGGAGGCAAAAATCTGACTGAGAAATTCTGAAAGAGAGGGATTAAAGCTCTGGTACGTAGGGTGTTTTTTTGCCTTCTACTATTGGACTGGAGTGTAATCCCACATGTGCTGTCTCCTGGACTCTCACCATTTTAAGAAAGAAAACTGCTTTATGCTTGGATAACTAAACAGATCCGTGTCAACATTGATACATTTGAAAACATGTCCAAAAGTACCTGAATTGCAATATTGTTTGTTTAAATACAGCATTTTTGTCCCTTTAAGCCTCAGAATGGGGTTTCTCTTCAAGTCTCAAAAAGTCAGCATGTGTCATATCTTCAGCAGAACAGTCAGCAAGTCACTGATTATTTCCTGAAGCATAGCTCTAAGGAAAAGATCTCTCATTAGGCAACTACATAAGAAATCATCTTCCAACTTAAGGGGTGCCTTCCTAGCTGGTCAAGAAATGAAATGTTGCATTATTAAATATTCGTTATTGGGTACAGTTGTACATTCTGTTGAATAAACATGTCATTATTTATAATCATTACATACATATATGTGTGCAAATGCTTTTTACCTGCATGACAGCATTAAAGAAGCATGTGTTCCCCAAATTATTTATTCCTTTCACGGGTACAGAACTGCTAACAAAACTTTTTCCGGCATGTATTTCACCAACTTCACTGCACTCTTCTCGAAGAAGAACAACTTTAGAAGACGAACCTGGAAATTACATAGAACAATTAATTACCACAGAAAATTAGCACTACATAGCCCTGAAAACAGAAAAAGAAACATGCCCACAAAACACATTGGAAAAAAAACACATCAATTATGCTTACCTGATCATTTCATTTTCTTTAGATGGAAAGAGTTCACAGCTGCATTCCTTACTTTTGGGAATTCAAAACCTGGCCACCAGGAGGAGGCAAAGATACCCCAGCCAAAGGCTTAAATACCTCTCCCACATCCCACATCCCCCAGTCATTCTGCCGAGGAACAAAGAACAGTGGAAAAAGCATAGGGTGAAAAAGGTGTAAGAAGAATAAAAATAACCGACGCCCTCAGAAAAATTACGGGCGGGGAGCTGTAGACTCTATCCGTCTGAAGAAAAGGAAATGATCAGGTAAGCATAAATTATGTGTTTCTTCATAAACCGTAAGAGTCCACAGCTGCATTCATTACTTTTGGGAAAACAATACCCAAGCTATAGAGGACACTGAATGCTAAAAACGGGAGGGTACAAAAGGCGGCCCACTCTGAGGGCACCAAGCCTAAAACCCTTACACCAGAAACCCCTGCTTCGTCCGAAGCCGAGGAAAATATAGAAACATTTTGAAAAAGAAAAAGCCCAAGGACACAGATCCACAGATAGGTCATAGGCCTTGCTAGAGACCGCAGGAACTAGACTCGACTGACCCAACAGTCTCCAAGAGACACCATCAACCGCCAGGTGGTCTCCAAACAACAACCCCCTTATTAGAGAAAGGGATCAAACAGCCATATGCTCCAAAAAGGAGAAAGACATGAAGAAGCCTAAAAAGATTGCAGGGAAACTTACATAGGGTACAACTGGAGACGAAAGCCCCATAAACCATTAGGGACTGTTCAGAATATCCAAATCTTGTGCAGCAACTCAGATAGGGAATCCCCTGACGGCAACCCCTGAGGACTCAGAACGGTGCACGCTGCTATCATCCGAAGATGATCTAGAAATTTGAAAATAAACAAGCAAATGGAAACAGATAAAGTTAGGGACAATCCTAATCAACAGCTTGCTAGGCATCCAGCCAACCAGCAGACACCGCCAGTCCTTTCCACAAAACCCTGAACGTGGAAGAAAAACAGAGCCCCTCAAGGAAGGCTCATCGAACCTCGAAAACAGAAAGTGCAGAGCAACAGATCTCAAAATCTGCTCCAACGCCCGGCTAGCCCAAGCAACGGGCATGTCTGATGGACAGGGGTAACAAAACAACCCCAACTCCCAATGGAATGGAAAAAAATGCTACAGGACTGTGCAGGGATCTTAACCCATGGCTCTGTGCATTACTACTCTGTTTGTTTATATGTAGAGCCACAGACAATTCTCCCACAAAGCCAGGTGTGTAGCTGATTTCAAACTGCAAATGCCCCACTTGATAGGCAGCTAAGCAAACCCACAGGGAATAGAAAATTGCAAATAGATCAGAAAAAAGGACCTGGCATAACTGTCCTTGACAGCCTCGACACAAGGAGTCTACTTTCCAAACAGCTGTTTGAACAGCCACAAAGCAGCAGACTGCAGTCTACTACAGGGAGTGCAGAATTATTAGGCAAATGAGTATTTTGACCACATCATCCTCTTTATTCATGTTGTCTTACTCCAGGCTGTATAGGCTCGAAAGCCTACTACCAATTAAGCATATTAGGTGATGTGCATCTCTGTAATGAGAAGGGGTGTGGTCTAATGACATCAACACCCTATATCAGGTGTGCATAATTATTAGGCAACTTCCTTTCCTTTGGCAAAATGGGTCAAAAGAAGGACTTGACAGGCTTAGAAAAGTCAAAAATAGTGAGATATCTTGCAGAGGGATGCAGCACTCTTAAAATTGCAAAGCTTCTGAAGCGTGATCATCGAACAATCAAGCGTTTCATTCAAAATAGTCAACAGGGTCGCAAGAAGCGTGTGGAAAAACCAAGGTGCAAAATAACTGCCCATGAACTGAGAAAAGTCAAGCGTTGCAGCTGCCAAGATGCCACTTGCCACCAGTTTGGCCATATTTCAGAGCTGCAACATCACTGGAGTGCCCAAAAGCACAAGGTGTGCAATACTCAGAGACATGGCCAAGGTAAGAAAGGCTGAAAGACGACCACCACTGAACAAGACACACAAGCTGAAACGTCAAGACTGGGCCAAGAAATATCTCAAGACTGATTTTTCTAAGGTTTTATGGACTGATGAAATGAGAGTGAGTCTTGATGGGCCAGATGGATGGGCCCGTGGCTGGATTGGTAAAGGGCAGAGAGCTCCAGTCCGACTCAGACGCCAGCAAGGTGGAGGTGGAGTACTGGTTTGGGCTGGTATCATCAAAGATGAGCTTGTGGGGCCTTTTCGGGTTGAGGATGGAGTCAAGCTCAACTCCCAGTCCTACTGCCAGTTTCTGGAAGACACCTTCTTCAAGCAGTGGTACAGGAAGAAGTCTGCATCCTTCAAGAAAAACATGATTTTCATGCAGGACAATGCTCCATCACACGCGTCCAAGTACTCCACAGCGTGGCTGGCAAGAAAGGGTATAAAAGAAGAAAATCTAATGACATGGCCTCCTTGTTTACCTGATCTGAACCCCATTGAGAACCTGTGGTCCATCATCAAATGTGAGATTTACAAGGAGGGAAAACAGTACACCTCTCTGAACAGTGTCTGGGAGGCTGTGGTTGCTGCTGCATGCAATGTTGATGGTGAACAGATCAAAACACTGACAGAATCCATGGATGGCAGGCTTTTGAGTGTCCTTGCAAAGAAAGGTGGCTATATTGGTCACTGATTTGTTTTTGTTTTGTTTTTGAATGTCAGAAATGTATATTTGTGAATGTTGAGATGTTATATTGGTTTCACTGGTAAAAATAAATAATTGAAATGGGTATATATTTGTTTTTTGTTAAGTTGCCTAATAATTATGCACAGTAATAGTCACCTGCACACACAGATATCCCCTTAAAATAGCTATAACTAAAAACAAACTAAAAACTACTCCCAAAACTATTCAGCTTTGATATTAATGAGTTTTTTGGGTTCATTGAGAACATGGATGTTGTTCAATAATAAAATTAATCCTCAAAAATACAACTTGCCTAATTGCCTGTTCTGAAAACAAGAGCTTTAACAAGAGCTGGAGAGGGACCCGAGAACACAACTCCTCCTGCCCCAAGGGAGAACCCCCCATCCATACATTGCCATGCAGAAAGAGGGAAAAAATCAGCAGCAGCTGGAATCAAACACCCTCTAGTGGCTAGGTGGTATAAGCCATCTACCAGATCACTA